>NW_006399863.1:329987-361059 GCF_000299155.1 Elephantulus edwardii | reverse complement strand
CCTTCTTCCTCTTTCTCTTTCTTTCCCCCCCCTCCCTTTTTCTCTCTCAGTTTTAACAAGATATAAGGGTCTTCTTGTGGCATAATCTCTATGGAGTTGCATTGCCAACCCAAAGACAGACATTCTCTTGTGGTTGGAATCCGTAACGGAGTCTCAGGAAGAAAGACAGTCTATCTCCTCTTGTGCGATTTACAACCTCCAAAAATCTGATGGAAGGTCCACTATGAGTAGGTTGTGACTCAACTACAATTAGTTTGAAATTTCATTGTTACCAACCAGCAGGTAAAATCTTGCTGAAGTTTGTTTCTTTTTTAAAAAAAAAAAATTACCAGAGCAGTATATTGATAGGGAACTGCCAGAAATTCAAACCGGATTCAGAAGAGATCATGAAACAAGAGCTATGATGCTGACAAGGATTTTGGCTGGAAGTAAAGAATATAAAATATAAAAAAGATGTTTACTTGGGTTTTATTGACTATGCACACATTCAACTGTGGAGATCATAACAAATCATGACTAACATTGAGAAGACTGAAAATTCCGCAACATTTAATTGTGCTCATATGAAATCTGTGCACAGACAAGAAGCAATCAATGGGACAGAACAAAGGGCAACTGTATGGTTTAAAATAAGGAAAAGCATACATAAGGGTTATAGTCTTTCTCCATACTTATCCAATCTGTCATGAGAGGAAATAATTTGAGAAGCTGAACTACATCAACAAGATCATGGCAACTATCAGATTTAACTGTAAAGAGATGTTACTTAAGTGGGTGACGATTTGGAAATGGAAGTAACATAATTATCATTTCAAGCCCCAACACTCTGGGCTGGTTTGTTATTTAACACTATTATGGCAACAGCTAACTGATGCACTCGTCTTTCTCTTTTCCCTGATGTATATGCTGAGGGTCCTGACTGGAAATTGTCTCTTACTCCTAATCTTCCATTGTTACCTTTCCCGTGGTTCTTTTCTACTTCCTCACAAGGTTTTTAAAATCCTTAGACAGGGCCTGTCTCCTTCATCTTTGCATGCCCAGATCACCAAAAATCCTTATACTTTGCTAGAACCAAATTAATAACTGCATGCATTCATCTATCCAGCAAATGATTAGATTTTTCGAAAATGAACATCCATCTTAATGACATTTAGTGCAGAACCTGGCCCAGCTTTACAGACAAGGGACAATGTGCATCTAGAGTGAGGTAGTTACTGCTTCTACTGTTCCTGCTAATTATTCATTGGGGGCAAAAGGGGTGGGTTGGGGGAGGGAAGCCTGGCATTCACTGTAAGAAAATATTTTGCTTTAATATCACTCTCCTCTGCTTTTCATTTCTGAAATTGAATAATCTCCTCTCTTCTTGGTTTTTTGCACTTTCCCAGTAGACTTATTCCTGGAAAATGTGACTATGCTCATTAGTCCCCGTCTGGAGAACCCAATTATTCCTAAGGGCGGCCACCGAATCTCAGTTTCAGAGGACATGGGATCTCCCTTTCTCCTTGCACTGAATTCAGGTGATGAAGCAATAAAACTGGTTGAGTTAACTTTAGGACAAACTCATAGAAAAATACTGATTATGTGTGACTGTTTGAATGATCCAATGATTAGGGGAGCATGCTAGCCAGTTTCAGCTCTTCTAAAATGCCATCATTTGGAATGATAAAATCTTAGCAAGACTTGGAGTGCCTATGACCAGGAACAGCTGAAGAGGCATTTGTCATACACAGGAAATAAAGCTACATTGCTAACTAAAGCTGATTAGTTGTCAGTGAAACAGCAGGCTGCCTGTCAAGAGAACCAACTGAATAACAAATCGTTCACTTTAAAGTGGGCTCCTTCTTTAAAATGCCCAGACCATGGGGCAGAGGCAAGAAGTAAACAGTAGAGAGAAAACAGTTCCTCAACCAATAGTCTCAGAAGATAGGTGCAGTGAGAACAGCACTAGACCAAAGCTAAACCAAACCCACTACAGGAGAGTGGATTACGACTCATAACCGCCTCCCATCAGGTCTCTAGAGGCCATAAAATTTCATGGAAACAGTCTGCCTGTCTTTTTTCCAGGTGAGCAGCTGGTAGATTTCAAACACTGACCCATCAGTTTGTAGGCCAAAACATAACCCATTATGTCACCAGGGCTCCTGCAGAAAAGGGAAAACACCAAACCAAACCAAACCAAACCAATCCAAACCAAACCAAACCAAACCAAACCATACCAAACCAAACCAAAACAAAACAAACCAAACCAAACCAAGCATTCATTGACATCAAGTCAGTATCAACTCTAAGCTGATGGTCCAGTGAGAAGTAATTGTGCCTCATCATTCTTGCCTCCAAAGAACACTCTGGCTGCACCCTCTCCAAGGCATAATCTGTTTATTATTTTGGCCGTCCATGGGTTGTCCGGCACTCTTTTCCCACACCACAGCTCAAAGGCATCAGTTCTTCCCCTGTCATCATTCACTGTCCAGCTCTCAGATGCAAAAGTGATCGGAAAGACTATGGCCTGAATCAGAGCATCTTAGTCCTCAAACTGGCATTACTACTCCTCAGGAATTTGGAGAGGCCCCTAACTACACATTTTCCCAGTGAAACTTGTCCCTTTATTTCCTGACTACTGGTCCTAAGGGTATTAATTGTGGATCCAAGCAAGATGAAGCTGTTGACAATTTCAATCTCCTCTCCATCCATTGTGATGGTGCCCATCAGTCCCAGTGATAAGAATCTTTGTTTTTCTGACATTGAGAAGCAATCCATACTGAAGGTTGCATTCCTTGATCTTCTGCAACAAGTGCTTCAAGTACTCCTCACTTTCAGCAAGCAATGTTGTGTCATCTACATAACGCAGGTTATTGATGAGTCACCCTCTGCCATATTCCTCTGCAGAGTCCAGCTTCTCAGATAATATGCTCAGCATACAGATTAAATAGGTATATAGAGAAACTACAACCCTGGTGTACTCCCTTCTCAATTTGTTCATATGGTGCTCTAAGTCCCAGTCAACTGAATAGCCTAACAGCAATAACAAGAAGTATCTATCAAACATGATAGGAACAATTTCCCAAGCTAACGTGACCAAAGATTCCCAGTGTTTGTAATAATATGGTAATGTATTCTTTGAAAAGCTTGGTTCTGGACCTGATGCCAAAACCATTAGGAAGTCTACTTGCACATCACTTTTCTTCAGAGTTTTATACTACCCCTCCACATTCTCGTAATGAGTTGCCATGGAGTTGCTTCTCACTTACAGAGCTCCTAAGTCTGAGTAGAATTGTGCTACATCCGGATTTCAATGTCTGATTTGTTTGGAAGGAGATTCAAACCACTGACTTTTTGGTTATCAGCTAAACTTGTTAAATCACATGCACCAGCCAGCGACTCCATCTGCATCTTTATGATGATGTTCTATTTTTTTCCAACAATAGCTTCCACTGATGTCTATCACTTGTAAGCAAAAGCACCTTATCTGAGAAAAACATGTGTATAGATAGTAGTTATGAGTGAGCACTGCTTATTTGTCACTATTCGTGATGGTCGCTTGAGATGAAACAAAAGCATCGACTAAATATGATTGTCAAGTCACTGCAAGTGCCTCAATCCCGAGCTGAAATACTTTAGTGCATCAAGATGCAATCATCTTAAGTAAGGAAAGCCATTAAGAAATACAATTACTACAGGAAACTAAGACCTTTTGCCGGAGAACAGACATCATGATTTTCATTAAAATCTCTTCTCTTTTTCATGTTCACCTTCTTCTACTTTAAAATAAAAGTGACTTCATTTTCAGGTGACCTTTTACAAAATCTAAACATCAAACACCATAAATATTAAAAATATTCAGAATGAAGCCTCATATTGTAATATTAAGTTGAATATGCTTGAATCTCAGAGAAGCCTATTTCTCTGTTTTGATTCAGCTTCAAAAATGATGCATGCTTTCTTCAGAGTTGCAATCTATTCCTCATGGAGGGAGGTTAGAGTGTTTTGTTGCTGTTTTACAAGTTATATCATGGTTAGTAAGGCTGAACTAAAACTTTCCAAGAAGACTATACTTTTTATCATCCTTTTAAGAGAGGGAATCAGACTAGATTAGCAATTCATGTTCCTGTTGGAAGAGGCAAAAAGATTAAGGATGATCATCACCTCCTGCCACCTAGCAGAGGGATAAGGATCCTACTTTGGGCTGTTGGCCCAGCTATTGCGAATTTCTAGCAGTGAAATGACTGTAATGATGTTTAAAAAAAATTGTTTTGAAGAGAGAAAGGAAAGAGACAAAGATTGAAACTTCTAAAGCAAACCGGACTGTGGACAAACGAAACCAAATGAAAGAAACCCTGTGCTTTATTCCTTGGATAGGATAAAAAGTAGAATCGTCACAAAAGTGATATATGATTAAAATGTGGGAGGAAAATTCATTTTCCTTTCCCCTCAAAAAGAACAAACGAACATGAGCTAAGGCCAAAAGAGTGAAATTGCTTTTTTATCCTTTGCTTTTCCCTACATTTACTGGCTGTTGATTTGTTTTTAATGAATAACTGGCTGAAGAAGATGGATAAAACTTAATAAGACACAGAATTTTTTTTCCCTCATGAAATTAAAAGCTATTCAAAGACTCCAAAAGCGTTTCTTCCAGGAAGAAAGAGAGGTTCCAAATACAAACTTATTACAGGTTGAACAGATCAGCAAGAACTCATAAAAGTTAATAAACAAATAGAAAGGTAGATAAAGAAAAATACACATATGTGTATAAATACACATATGTGTATATTTCTTTTCTTATTCACTAGAAGCCTAGACGAAAATTCCACAAATGAACTACAATCCAGATCTTGCTTTCTAAATACCACTTTTCACGAAAAGAAATAAGAGGTCCTTGGAGAAATGATAAATTCTAGGGATGGTCAAGGAGGGACCAAGACAAACTTGGACTATCTTATCGCACCACCACATCAGAAAATAGCTCAAAATATTATAAGGAATGTCCAAAAGACATGGGATTCTGCATAAAAAGGTTCTTACTGGCTAGCTCTGGGATAATTTGAGCCACAAAATAATGGCAGTAATGATTATTGTCATGAGTACAACTCACGGAGCAAATCTATGAGTCCATATAGATTGTAAGCAAATGAATAAATAAAGAGAGGAGGAAAAGCTCTTCTTAAGAGTAAAATTTCAAGTGATATACACAGAAGGTGACACATCCTTGGCATACACCCTTCCCAATTTTTTTTCTTTTTTTTTTTTCACCCTTCCCAATTTTGAACCATGCAGTTATTCTTTGCTCTGTTGTGAGGACTGCCTCCTGGTCCAGTATAGGTTTTACATAAATAAGCATGATCAAGTGTTCTGGGATTCCCATTCTTCTCAAAGTTAGCCACAGTTTGTTGTGGTCCACACAGTTAAATGCCTTTTCATAGTCAACGAAACACAGACATTCCTCTGGTACTCTCTGCTTTAAGCCAAGATACATCTAACACTAGCTACAATATCCCTAGTACCATGGCCTTTTGTAAATCCAGCCTGCACTTCTGGCAGTTCTCTGTTGATGTGTTGTTCTAGTCATTTTTGGAAAATCTTCAGCAGAATCTTGCTTGCATGTGATATCAATGATATTGTTCAATAATTTCCTCACTCTGTCAAATCACCTTTCTTTGTAATGGGAACAAATATAGATCTCTTTCAGTCCGTTGGCCAGGTCATTGTCCTCAAGATTTCTTGGCACAATTTGGTGAGCACATCCAGGGCAGCATCTGTTTGTTGAAATATATCAGTTGGTATGTTATGCCAACAATTCCTGGGGCCTTGTATTTTCCCCAATTCCTTCAGAGCAGCTTAAACTTCTTCTATCATCATCAAAGGCTGTTGCTCATAAATTAGGAAAGGTGTAAGACACGGATGTTTCCTATCTTCATATGTTTTCAATCTATATGCAGAATAGATTATCGGAGAGGCTGGGCTCTATGAAGAAAAATGTGGCCTCAGGATTAGAAGTAGACTCATCAACAATCTGCGTTATACAGATGACACATCCCTGCTTTCTGAAATTGAGGAGACCTGAAGTGCTTGCTGCAGAAGGTAAAAAATGGCAGTCTTCCATACGGATTAAAGCTCAACATCAAGAAAACAAAGATTCCCACTACTGGTTTGATTGGCAGCATCATGATAGATGGTGACAGATTGAGATTATTAACAGGTTTAGTTTGCTTGGCTTTACAATCAACAATCTTGGCACCAGCAGCCAGGAAATTAAAAGATGAACTGCATTGGGCAAGTCAGCTGTCAGAGACCTCTCCAAAGTACTGAGGGCCACTTGATATAGGCCAAGTTCTTTGCAACCACTTGCTATGCATCAGAGAGCTGGACAATGACTAGGGATGATAGAAGAAATTATGCCTTTGCACTGTGGTGCTGGAGAACAGTATTAAATATACCATGGACTGCTAAGAGAACAAAGACATTTGTCCTAGAGAGGGTGAAACCAGGCTGCTCCATGGAGGCAAGGATTCTGAAGCTACATCTGACATACTTTTGTCATGTTGCAAGGAGGGATCAGTCCTTGGAGAGGGTGGAGGGATGACCTAGGAGAGGCAGACCCTTGATGAGATGGATTGATTCAGTGGCTGGGATAATGGGGGTATGTGAGTCAGAGACAATGAGAATTGACACAGGACAGAGCAGGATTTCGGGCTGTTATACATAGGGTCCCTATGAGTCATGGGCACTCAATGGCATATAAAAACAACAACAATACACAGAAGAGATGATCAAAGTAGAAAATCAACACCTGGTGATCATCACAATAATAACTATTTCAGACAAGATATGTTGTTGTTGTCAGGTGCCATTAAGTGGAATATGACTCTAAGTAACCTTACGATCAAAAGATCAGAACCTTGTTCTATCCTGTTCCACAAGAGATATTTTAGTGAATCTACAGTTAGTGGCCAAAGGGTGATGAGAAGAAAAAAAAATCAATAATGTAAGACTATCTTCTTACAAGATACTTACTAATTATAAAGAGAAAATAGCGACCGCATTGGGGAAGCCTGAGTGGAAGCAAAATTAGCATGTGTCACCAGAAAGGAGACAAGTAAATGTCATGTGGCTGCTGATTCAGCGCACTAAGAAGACAATATTACTTCTGTGATATTTCTGCCAAATTATGCAAATTCTGATTCTAATCTTGAAGAAACATTAGATAAACTCAAATAAAGAACATTTTACAGAGTAACTAAAAAACTCTGCCGTGGAGTCAGAACTGACGCATAGCCTACCCACCACTGCGTTTCTGACGCTGCACATTCTATGGGAGAGGGCCCGTTTTTCTCCCTGTCATCGATGGATTCGCATCGACAGAGGGGCATGGCCTTTAGGTTAGCAGTGTAGCCTGTGGACTGTGCCACCAGGGCTCCCTTTATAGACAGACAAGCCTATGTTTAAAAAAAAATAATCAAGGCCATGAATCAAAAGGAAAATCTGAATAATTGATCAGGATAAGCAATGCTAAAGGCCATGATGACTTAATGTAATGTGTGATCCTCCTGGTTTGACTTCTGGACTGGGAGTGGGGTGTGGGGCAGGGAGGAGAGAAGACACTGGGAAAATTTTATTAAGGACTCCACATTAGAAATGCTGTTATGTGCCGTTGACTTGACAACAACACATAGTGACCCTAAGTACAATAGCTCTGAACTCTGCTCTATCCTGAGCCAATATCACTCTCTCTGATACACCTACTCTCTACTCCAGTTAGTGTGTCAGTCTATCTCAACTAGTGTCTTTCTCTCCTGGGCTGTCCCTCTAACCCTTTCCAAGCATGAAATCCTTCTCCAAAGACTGGTCCTCCTGGCTACATGTTCAAAGTATGTGAGATGGAGTCTCAAAATCCTTGCCTCCAAGGAGCAGCTTGATTTTACCCTCTCCAGGACAGACTCAATAGTTCTCTTGGCAGTTCTCAAAGGCATCAATTCTTCTTCTGTCATCCTTGGTCATTGTTTAGTTCTCTAATGCATAAGACCATGGCCTGGATCAGGTAGGTGCACCTTAGACTCTAGGTTGACAGCCTTGCTCTTCAACACTGTAGAAAAGTCCCTGACAATAGATTTCCCTAATGCAATTCATCTTTTTGATTTCCTGACTGCTGGTGACAAGAATGTTGATTGTGGAACTAAGAAAGCGAAAATTTGTAACAATCTCAGTCTCTTCTCTATCTACCATGGTGCTTCCAATTGGCCCAGCGGTAGTGTTATGCTAATGTTCATTTCCTCTTTGTAATCACTGTATTGTGCTTTTCTGAAAGAATGGCTTTGCTTTTAGAAAGTACACACTGACATATTGAGAGGCAAAGGGCCACCATATCTGTAACTTGCTCATAAATATTCAAGAAAAAGTTATTTTTATATAGACATGATCCCATGTGTCTTATTTCTCTATAAATTTCTTCTGATTAGGTGGTGCATAGTGTGTGGCACTCCTAACCCAAAGTTTACTAGTTCAAATCCACAAAATATTCTGAGAGAAGTATATGCAGTCTCCTGCCATAAAGATGTACAGCCTTGGAAGCCCAATGGAGGGTCAATGACTTAATGGTAACAGGTCTGTCTTTTAATTATTATTTCTCTGTATCTTTTCATATATATCTACCTAGCTATTTTCTATCTATCTATCTATCTATCTATCTATCTATCTATCTATCCATCCACCCACCCCCAGATCCATCCATCCATCCATCCATCCATCCATCCATCTATCCATCCATGTATGTATTATGTATCTATCTATCATCTATCTTTCTAACTAGCTAATCTATCTATCTATCTATCTATCTATCTATCTATCTATCTATCTATCTATCTTCTATTATCTATCTACTATCTATCCATTTATCTTTCAATAAAGAAAATAACATGTGTAATAAAATATTAATATTTGGAGAATCTGAGCAAACTATTTATACTCTTACACTCTGCAAGTTTTGAAAAGTCTAAAATTATTTTAAAATTATAAGTTCAGTTTAAAAAGTGAAAAGAATAGAAAAGGTATCAGCCACCTAAATTCCAGTCTCAGCTTTACCACCTGAGAGTATTCTTGAGCAAATATCTGACTTCATTACCTTGATGTAACATAGTCTCAGAAGGTCACGTGAGGACAAGCTAGATGCCGCTTCGGGGCCAGTAGCGCTAAGCCTGGCATCCTTAATAAACAGAGTTATGATTGTTCTTGGAGAATCTAAAGCAGATCAACACAACTAGAGGGCGTCATTGTTAAAAGGCAATTCTGGGAGCCCAGAAGGTCATCTGAGGGCTGGTGAGACAATGTTGTTCTCTATCAGGAACCAGGAGAATACAGGCGCCACGCACCTGCTTTTCTCATGTTATCTTTTCTTTTTTTTAACATCCCTATACAATTGAAGACAGCATCACTTTTTCTCTCCCTCCAAGTGGGAGGATGAAAGCAACTGTGGGCTGGGCCTTCTTTAAAAGAGGAATTTGTGTTTTTGCTTTTAAAGCAGTCCCGGTCTTGCAATATTTAAAAATAGTTTTATTTCCTCTTGCAAAGTAAGCCTTCCCGTGCTCCTCTCCAGCTGCTCTTTCTCCTGGCCTTTTCTTCTCGGTGCCTCTTTGCTGTCTGCTCCCAAGCCCCCTTTTGTTCCCCTTCCAGGAACTCATGTATTACCCCCTCCTGAGAACCTACCTTTCTCCCCTCTTATTTTTCCTTTAGTTTGTGCTAAAGATAAACTAATTCCAAATCAACAAAAGAAGATGTGTGGGAAGGGGACTCGAGAGTGGTCTCCCAGTACCTCAATGGTTTAGTTACCTCATAAAGCTGCTGCATGCTATGTTCTTTTCCAACTTGCTTAAAGTCACAGGAAACTAGAAATCATACTTCCTCCACACCCCAGAAAATTGTAATTAAAAAATTTAAAAATGAATGGGAAAGGTAGGTGGTTGAACTCGGCTTCACTATTCATGAGCTGAAAAACAAATGAACAAACCAAAAACTAGATCAAGAATATCAAAGATATGTTATTATACTTTTCTCTAGTCCTCTGTGTTTTAACAATCAAAAACTACCATTCACTGTCATTATTTTACTGATGTGTACATATCGGTAAAATATTTGTTGATATCTTTATCAGAGTTCATTCTCAAATGTATACTCTCAGAAGTGGAAAAATACCTTTTCAGTCCTACTCAATAGCACTTAACAACAACAACAGCATAGAGAGAGATCAGATGGCCTGCTGGACAGAAAGTGATGCTACCAAACCAAAGGTAGATGGCTTTAATCCATGGCCCTCAGGCCTGTTTTTAATTGTTTTTGGTCAAACATTCTTGTAAGTGGTATAGCCCTGGTCTGTCCACTTGCTGTACAGAGGTAACTCATGGTTGCTATGAAGCTGAACACTGTGACACTGATGTGTCAAATGTGATAATGGTTACCCATGGTGGACAGTGTTTGGTGGAGCTCCCGGATTAAAACAAGCTTGGAAGCAAGAGTGGCATCCACTTCTGAAATAGCTTGCCTTGGAAACCCTATGAATCTAGAGAAACAATGAAAATTATACAAGTGTTCAAGTCTTTTGTTCTTAGGGTCGCTTTGAGTTGCCTACAACTTGACGGCACTTAACAACAACAACGACCACATCCTATTGTAATGTGATTTCTTATTATTTGATATTTTAAAGTATGGATCTAGCAAAAGAAATTATAAGTGTTATCAAACCAAAATCAAATTGCCTTTGAGTCAATTCTGATTTGTAGTAACCTTTCATCATGATTTCTGAGGCTGTAAATTTTTATGAAAAGATACTATCCTTTTTTGAAGCGTGCCTAGTGGATTTGAACCACTCACCTTTTAGTTGTAACATGTAACACACTATAATCAACATGGTACAAAAACCTTACAAACTAATTCCCCAAGTTGCTTTATGTAATCTTAGCCCAAATTCTGTTCTAGTTTCTTAAGGCCCTACTCATAGTCACTCATTGGTCAATCAATCATTTACCCTTCACTGACATGCCAGAATACCCTTTCAAATATTAACTATGGATGGATTCCAGCCAGGAAATCCAAGACTAAACTACTAATAAGTGGGCTAGTACTTCATTAGCACCTAGTGTATTAACCATTTAGTAAGAAACTAAGAAGATTTCATTTAAACAGAGGTAGGCTTTTTGAGCGTATTTGTCTGTGTGTTTACCTGAGAAATGTAAACACGATCCTAATCAATGAAGCTGTAGTAATAACGTACACACACACACACACACACACACACTCACTGTCTCTCTGTCTTTTTCAGTTACCTGAATCATTGTAAGAAACCAATCAAAGGAAGAGAGAAATTATGACATTCATAAAGACTAAGTAATTATAGCCTAAACAGAATGCTTCCCCATCCTGGCTGAGTTCATTGCACAATTCCTGATGCTGGGTCCTGGCTGACTCATCAATAAAGAGTTGTCTCTCACAGCTCATTTTAAGGGTGAGACTGTAGATACTTTTAAGCTTTGCAGGTCTTTTGACCATTGCAATTCAGCTCTACAACTGTGACTCAAAAGCATGAATAAACAGCATATAAACAAATGAATGTAGCTGTGTTCCAATAAAACTTTATGGAAAAACAGGCTACAGGTCAATTTGGCCACTGGAGCTCCAGGCTATAATCTCTTCCTACTAACCAAGAAAATAGAGCAAATATAGATTATGGAATTCTATAGTTTTAACAGTAATGAGGCCATACAATGTGGTACACTTCATTAAACAATTGAGTCACATTAAATATTAGTGTTCTCCTGTGGTGGCCTAGTGGTAAGAAGCTGTTCTGCAATTCCAAAGGCATGCAGTTCCAATCCACCAGCTGCCCTGTAGGAGAAAGATGAGCAATCTCCTCTTGTGCAATGTACTGCCTCTGAAAACCTGCTGGAAGGTCTGTTCTGACTCTATGGCACTCAACAATGACCACCACCTCTATAACAAAGGGCACAAACATATCTCTGTGATGAAAGTATATTTATAAGAAATTAACAAGTGGGGAAAAATAAGTATCAATTTTTATATAAAAAAGTAAGTGAAGAGTAAAAATAAACCTAACAAAATAAAATAAAAATCAAGTCCTGTGTTTATACGTCTTTAATGTCCTGTGGAGACAAGCAGAGGAAAGATAAATACAGGTTTTAGAGGAGTAACTTTTAGAAAATGGGATAGAGAGTCAAGAAGAGGGCTACCGTTTTTACTTTGTTTTGAAGTCTTTCAATTTCTTAAAGTGGCCATATATTACCTTTTAAAGTCACCCTCTTCCAAAAAAATAATAATAATAAAGAAAAAAATGAGGTTGGTGTTTCACAAAAGCAACAAGACTTTTGTTAACCTATTTTCTTCTGTTTCCATCTAAGCCTTGCAGAGATGTTCTTTCAATTAATATTGAAATTCACTCCTTTCTCACATTTATTGAGGATTTGCTAATGTCAGCATGAGGCTAGGGCCTAGTGACTCATGGAGTTTAGCTGGTTAAGTAAGCATTAATGAAATAATTATGCAAATAAGTTGAAATAATACCTGGGGCAAGATATTTAAAAGTAGTCATGGTACCATTCATTCCTTAAGGAAAGTATTTACTGAGCCCTCTGATGGTTTAAAGGTAAAGCACTGATCCTCAGGAGAAAGATGGACCATCTCCTCCTGTGCGATGTACTGCTGATAAAATCTACCAGAGGGTAAGCTGTGAGTCGGTTCCAACTTACAGTACACAACAAAAAGAACATTAAACAGAAGCAGCAGTCAAGAAATAACATTTCCTAAAAAAACGTGTCACATTGGACAAATATTTTGTCAAGACTTCTTTAAAGTGCTAAAGAGCAAAGGTTTCATTTTAAAGACTAAGGTGTATCTGACCCAAGCCATAATATTTTAAATTATTTCATATGCATATGAAAGTTGGACATGGATAAGGGAGACCAAGAAAAACGAATACCTTTAAATTAAAGTATTGGTGAAAAGTGTTGAATATCTCATGGCATGCCAGAAGAATAAACAAATTTGTCTTATAGAAAGTACAGCTAAAGTAGTACCAAGAGTCAAGGATGGTGCAACTTGATCTCACATACGTTGGACGTATCATCAGGAGGGGGAAGTTCTTAAAAAAAAAAAGACGTCATTCTCATAAAAATACAGGGTCATTGAGGAAGACCCTCAATGTCCTGGAATGACAGTGACGACAGTTAAGTCTGGTGGAAATCACACCAAACGGTACGATCAGACAAAGTTAAGATGTGTTGTTCATAGACAGCTCTGTGTCACAGTCAATTCAAAAGCACTCATGAGCAGTAACAAAATCAAAGTTGTGGCTGTGAAGAATGAAAGGTGGGAGGGAGACAGCCATCCATAGGGAGTAGAGGAATCTCAGCATGTAGTGGAGTCTGAATCCTCTCACGGAAACCACCAGGAACGTAAAATATTTCTGTTTTCTCAAAGCTACTATGGATACAAAACCATGACAGTTTTTCTTAAAGAGACTCCGATTAGAATCCAGTGCCACAAGATCCTAAGAATGCTTCCTTGGCTCCCTTTCTGAATTGTTCGTGTCTGTTCTTTCACCTCAGGATTAGAGATGGATCGGGGTGATGCCCGTTCTGTTACCTGAGGCCTCTCCCGTCAGCATTTTCCCTAAGTGAGGCCAAGGGCAGGGGCCGGGTTTCCTCCTCTATGTCTTGGAGGCACTGGCAAGTTACTCATGAGCAGCATAAGCTCCACAACTAATTGTTGTTGTTGTTAAGTGCCATCAAGTGGTAGATGACACGTAGAGAACCTATGAATGAAAGACCTGAACACTTGCATAACTTTGATTTTTTTCTCCAAGTTTATAGGGTTTCCAGAGGCAAGCTATTTCAGAAGCGCATGCCACTCCTGCTTCCAAGCCTCAGTTGGCCTACTGGAGAGAAATTAATGCTACCAAGTCCAAGGTGGGTGATTTTAATCTGCAGCCTTCAGGCTGGTTTCAATTGTTTTTGGTCAAATATTCTTCTAAGTGGTATAACACTGGTCTGTCCATTTGCTGTACAGTAACTTGTGGTTGCTGTGAAGTTGAACACTGGGACATTGATATGCCAAATGTGATAATGGTTACCCATGGTGGACAGTGTTTGGTGGAGCTCCCCGATTAAAACAAAGCAGTAGTGCCATCCACTTCCAAAATTGCTTGCCCCTGGAAACTCTATGAACTTAGAGAAACAATGAAAGTTATGCAAGTGTCCAGGTCTTTCATTCATAGGGTCGCTATGAGTCATCTGTGACTCGATGGCACATAACAACAACACATTTAATTACTCGAGAGAAAAATTTCATACTATTTTTCACCATATCAAAATCTGCTTGTAGCTGTAGTCACTGTCAATCCATGTAGTTACTGTCAATCCGTGTCACTGAAGGTCTTCCCCCCTATCATTGACCCTCTGCTTTTTTAATTATTATTAATTTCAATGAACATCTACAAAGATTTTGGATTTCCATTCATTCATTGTTGCACTTTTCTCCCCGCCCACCCCACCTCCACCCCCAGTTCACTCTTCTTGAAAAGCAAAAGAAAAACTCCTTCATTGGTATACAAACCCTCTACTTTTACAAGAATGTCTTTTTCTAAAATTGTCCCGTCCTGAAAATATGTCCAAAGTATGTGAAATGAAGGTATGACTGGCATCTGTCTCCCTCCCAACTCTATAGTGCCATCCTACATGTTTTAAAATGTTCACAAATAAGTAAGTAAACACAAGTAATCCAGCATTTTCCTCCTTTATTGTGAAACACATCCGTAGTAGTTGGAGTCATCATCTTTTATTTGTATGTCCAGGGCCTTCTCTGGAATGATTTCCCTTTTCCAAAGGAATGGAAACACTAAGCTATGCTTGCATATTATGACCATAATTGCTTAACTGACGCAAATTAGTTCAGAACCTCCTTCTTCTGGCTTTTAAAATAGAGACCATAAGACAACAGCATGGGTGTCACCTTGGAGAGATGTGGGATTTCCATGTGTTCTGTGTCATGGACGCTGAGAGAGAAAAGAACGGAATCAACTGGCAAAGAGAAGTCAACTTTTTCTGGCTGGTTGCCATCAATCTTGGTCTCTACGTTTTTCTGAAGGGAGCTCTGGTGGACTAGTCATAAGGTGCTGCGTTGTCAACCCAAAGGCACAAGGTTAGAATCCACCAGTTGCTCTAAAGAAGAAAGATGAGCTATCTCCTTCCTTGTGATTTACAGCTTCCAAAAATTCCCTAAAGAGTCAGCTATTTCCAACTTGAATGGTTCACAACAACAATTACAAGTTCTTCTGGAAGGAGCCCTGGTGGTCAACTGGGTAAGGAGTTGTACTGCTAATCCTAGAGGAATGATAGGAATTCACCAGCTGCTCCAAAGGAGAAAGATGGGCAATCTCTCTTGCCATTTTACAACCTCTGAAAACCTGCTTCAGGGTCAGCTATGAGTTAGTTCTGACACAATGGCACATAACAAACTGCATGTTCTTTTAAAAGGAGCCTCAGTCAATAACAATTTTTTCTGTGGAAACAAGATGTGGCCCACTGTTCACGCACCTCTTCTGCATGGAGTAGGTGAAGCTCAGTAAACACTAAGTGAATATGCAGATGGTATACTGGATGTATAGTTGATTAAAAGAATAAAAGAAGAAAGCCAGCAAATATCTGATCAATCTTCTGGGTCAAAACCCCAAATTAAATAAAAAAAAAAAAAACACCTCAGAGCAAATTTCCAACAACAAAAATCACTCAAATGATATTACAGGAGAAATAGCAGGTTCACTCATTGATAGGTTACACATCAATAACAAAATAGTGTGAATTGATGTGGATTTATTAACCCTACCAACAGTATTTGACATGTAAAATGCTTTGACTATATTCCCAGAACTGTTTTAAATACTTTGTTGTTGTAGCTGACTGCCATGGAGCCGGGCACGACTCACAGTGACTCTGTGAACAAAAGACTTAATGCCTTACCATAACTATCGTCATTTCTCTAAGTTCACAGAGTTTCCAGAGGCTTGTGGTTTAGGAAGTGGATGCCACTCCTGCTTCCAAACCTATTTTAAAACTGGAAGCTCCACCAAACATTGTCCACATTGGGAAACCATTATGGTACTTGGTACCCCAATGGTACAAGGTTCAGCATCACAGTAAATCCAGGTTACTTTATACAACACATTGACAAAGAGAGATGTACAAAGTGGAAGAGTGTTCCTCCAGCTATAACACCACTAGTCTCATTTACCAGTGGTTAAGTGTTGTTAAGTTGAATAAGACTCATAGCAACCCTTGCACAAAAGACCTGAACTCTGTTCTATAACTAACATCATTTCTATATGTTTATAGAGTATCCAGAGGCATCTAGTTTAGGAAGTGGATGCCACTCCTGCTTCCCAACCTGAATCAATCTGAAATGTCCTCCAAACATTGTACATGGTGGCTAAACATTTTGTATTTGACATGACTATGGCATAGTGTTCAGTATCACAGCAACTCCAAGATATTGAGTACAGGAGAGAGAAAAACAATTGCTGTATCACTTGAAGAATATTCATTCTAAAATTATGAGATCTTAAAGATCCGCAGACTCAACCTGTCACTACTCCTCACTACTACTTTAAATACTTTACATACTTGAATTCTTAGTGGGAAAATAGGTGCTCCTTTTTTAATCTAGAGGCAAAATTACATCGAACAAAAAAATAATCTAAAGAAAAAAAACAATCATAATCTGACAGCTCCACATGCCACTCGCTCCTCTTGTAACTTTGCTTTAAGAAGCAAAGTCAACCTCTCACCAAATGCCCACCAAAGAGACTATATTTTTGAAATCTAAAGAAGTAATCTGAAACTTACTCTCTAGAAAATTGTCATTCCCTCTTTTATACTCATCACTGAAGAAACACTTTTTCAGACCTTTCTACACTTTGGGAATATTAAACAAGCCCTAATGAGTTCAAAAGTCAGTAATGACACTGCCAACTCAGTGACGCTTTTGGCACCAAGTGAGTCTCCCTTCTTCAAAGGAAAAACAGAACCATCTAGTGAGCTGGGAGAATTTTCTCTCCATGATTTATGGGAAGCAAAGCAATCACCTTTGAAGTGCCACTGCATATAATACTTCTCCAATGTTCTCTTTCTTCTTCTGACACTCATGAGTAATTGAAGGGAGGGAAGTCACTTAGAATGGCCAATGAAGGTGAGATGGCAACTTTTCCTCTGCTATCTACCAGTAGACAGGCCAGGGTCCCGGAGAGTTGAAAGCTGATATGATATAAAATGTCTTTGATGAGTTTCTCTGATGCCAGGGCTCAGAGTGTACCTGCCACTCGTCATGCTACACAAGCTTTGGGTGAAGCAAGGATCTGAGGAGACAACCGTCATCCCTTCTTAGAAGCCAATGGCCTGTGAAGCTTTTGTGAGATTTTTCAAAGCTTGGCGTTAAGGTCAAAGTTCTCAAGGAATAAGTGAAGAAAATAAATAAGGAAAGATATAGGAGTCAGGTAAGGCCACTACATACTATTTCAAAATATCATCTCATAATTTGGATCCACAAACAATTACTTAATCACAATTTTCAAGCAAATAACTAGGAGACCATTAACTTCTAGACCCTGACTCAATGTCACAGAACTGGACTGGTTGCCCATAGCAGATGATACTACTCTACCTAGTTTACTTAGTAAGGTAGCTTTGCAAAGGTAATTCATTTGCACCACACAGCACTTAATCTCACAAATCTCATGAAGTGGAATGACCAGGTAGGTGAGATTTTCCCATTCTTACAAACTCACTCTTTCTGAACTCTGCTAACACCTTTATGGGCAAAGATCAGTCTGTGTCCTCCAAGCAGGGAAAAAAACCTGGAGGGTAAATTTATATGAACGATAGGGTTTTTTGTTTTTGTTTTGACAACATATTTTAATAATCTGGGCAAAATATATTAAAAAATAGAAAGTTTGGATTTTTAAAAATTTATTTCTGGTTTACACCATCATTCACTTTTATTCAATTGTTCATGAGAAATTGCTTTAAGAAACAGTACAGTAATGGTCTTTTCTAGGCACACCACTTTGAGAAGCTTTGTCGAGCACCTAGGTAACTATCCAATACACATCTGCTGTTGTTTTTATGTGCCATCGAGTCACTGTGACTCACAGCAACCCTATGTACAACAGTAACAAACTCTATCTTGTGGCAATCTCATTGTCTTTGACACACCTTTCCTCATTACCTCAGTCACTGAATCAATCTATCTCAACAAGGGTCTTTCACTCTTGTGCTGTCTCTCCACCCTCTGCATTGCATCCCTCTTCAAGGACTAGTCCCACCTTGAAACATGTCCAAAGTATGTCAGATGTAGCTTCAGAATCCTTTCCTCCAATGAGGGTGACCTCTCTAGGATGAACCTGTTTGTTCTCCTGGCAGTCCATGGTATGTATACTCAAGTCTCTTCTCAAACACTACAGCTCAAAGGCATCAACTCTCCTTCTATCACCCCTAGTCATTGTCCAGCTTTCTGATGCATAGCAAGTAATTGTAAAGACCATAGTATGTATCAGGCATACCTTAGTTTCCTTACTGACATCATTGGTTTTCAGTACTTTGGAGAGGTCTCTGACAGCAGACCTGTCCAATGCAATTTTTCTTCTCATTTCCTGGCTGCTGGTGACAAGAGTGTCGATTGTGGAGCCAAGCAAACTAAAGCTGTTAGCAATCTCAATCTTTCTCTTCACCATCTATGAAAATGCTTTTGGTCCAGTGGTGAGAATCTTTGTTTTCTTGATATTGAAATTCAATTGATATTGAAGGCTGTAGTCCTTCGCCTTCTGCAGCAAGTACTTCAGGTCCTCTTCAGTTTCAGCAAGCAGGTTTGTGTCATCTACATAACATAGATTGTTGATGAGTCTTCCTTCAATCTTGAGGCCATATTTCTCCTCATAGAGCCCAACCTCCCAGATAATCTGTTTTGCATATGGATTAAAAAGGTATGCACTTTGACTGCCTACTGGTCTAAATAAGCAAAAATTAATGAATATGTAAATTATGAGATATTTGTTTCACAAATGCATTTGATGTTCCCTATTTATTTGGTACTATGTAAGATTTGATCACATAAACACATGTATTCTTCTTGTGGCAGAGCTTTAAAACAGAAATGACTTCTTCATCTGGGAACTCTGGTGGCATAATGGCAAGAAGTTGTATTGCAATGCCGAAGGCCCATGGTTCAAGGCCACCAGTTGCCTCATGGGAGAAGGATGAGCAATCTCTTCCTGTGTGATTAACTCCCTCTGAAAACCCACCAGAGGGTGAATCATGAGTCAGTTCTGACTCTATGGTACACAACAGCAACAAACAAAGATAGGGGACAGAGCAAACACAATCACAGTAGACTTGGAAAGTAATGTCCTCCCTATGTAACATTCAAAGGATGATGTAGAATATGTTTCAAAGACAGCATTTCATTTCACTGAGTCACTACAATTAAGATCTAACCAATCAACTTAATTTCAAGTTTATCTTTATTCATTTCAGATATGCATCTCAGGGCACAAATGAACACTAAGAAGAAAATCACCAAAAAATGAGGAGGGGAGGACCAATAAGCCAAGGAGGACAAATTCAGAATGAAAACCTGGCAGGTTCACCCTGAGTCTCATAAGATGGACCAAGGAATCAGAACTATGATCGTCGGCAGAGTGATATAATAACAAAAATTTAAAAAAGCAACAACAACAAACAACTATACAACATCATCCACTGTGAGCAAAAAACCCTGTAAGCAAATGAAAATGCACACACACACACACACACACACACACACACACACACACACCCAAACAAAACCAGCTATGTGCTAAGGTTCTTAGTAGATTCTTTGTCTAATCTCAGGCAGCAAAGAAGAAAAAACAGATTGGTGTCTGTCCAAACCAAACATATTGAATGATGAAGCCAGCTCAGTGACGAGGACATCTCTGTCACAGGGAGGGAAAATTCCAGGAGAAAGAAAATACTCTGCTCAGTTGCAAACATCATGAACCAGGGGAGAAAGGGTGGGAATAAATGCCTTACCACATTATGTCAGCTTGCAAGAGCTGATGTTATAAATGAACACAAGTCTAGTTTGGCTATTTTGTTAGTCAGATGCCTACAGGATCACTGGGCCAAAATAAAAGTGCTGGCAGGGCTGTGTCTATAAGTTTTAGGGGTGAATCTGTGCTCTTGTTTCCTCTAGCTTCTAGGAGTGGCTTGCATTCTGGCCTTTTGCTCCCCTTCCTCAGTGATAGCATGCCCCATCCTCTTCATAATACATTCTTTAATCCTCCTTTTCTGCCTCCTACTTTGAGAATTCTATGGTTACCAGATAAAGATGAGGCAGCTTATTTCTATAATGATTTACAATCTAGGAACCCCTACAAGGCAGTGGTCATAGTGTCCTATAGTGTTGCAATGAGTTGAAATGGATTCAACAACAATGGAGTTGGGTTTATGATTACATTGGACATAGCTGGATAATCCAGGATACCCAATCCTACCAAATTCTTTTGTCCATAGAGGAGGCCTCAGAGAGGGATTTTCCTTCAGACTGAGATCTATACATCAAGGCCAGTTATTTAGTAAACTCAATCCTATCTGAAACCTTAATTCCCTATGTAAAGTAACATATTCACCCTTTCCAGGAATTATACATCTTAGAGTGTGAATTAACTCATAAAATGATGCTCCATTGGTTGCCCAAAGCTGTAAATTGCATGGAAGGAGATTTCCCATATTTCACCGTTTGGACCAATGGTGTATTTAAGTCATCAGGGCGGTACGCTCTAACCCAGTAGTGCAACTTCTTATCTACTGCACCAACTGAGCTCCCTTCACAGTGATTAGGGTCTGAAACTGGATGAGATGTCATGTTTTTTTAATATTCTATTGACTATAAACAACAATACTTCAAATTGCTTTTTAAAAATCTGTATGTAAGGTATGAACATCATAACATTCTTTGCTAAACAAATCTGAACTTATGTGCTTTTAGCAGAAAAAAACAACAAACCCAAACCCAAAAGTTAATAATATTGGGGGGGGGGGAATTAACCAACCCAGGGTATACTAACCGTAAACATCTGAATTCATCAGACCAGCGTGTCTAAGGGATTTATCCACCAATAGCCTTTGCTCCATCTCGTGTTCTCGATCATTTTTTTCATATGATTTGGAGAATTATCTCTAATGAGTTTCATTGCTATTAGCAGTCTAGACATTTATGATAAATTAAAACCCCATTAAGTGTGAAGGAATCAAAACAATAGCAGATCTGCCTGCTACGGGATATATTTTAGGATGACAGCTTGGCTTCATCTGACTTCCTCAATGAGAAAAAGCTCATCAAATGCAGTTCTCATGACAGGGCATGAGAGATACTTATTCTTGTAACAACTAAAAAAAATGCCCCTATAGGTAGTACATCTGGTACAGAAATGAAATTAAATACAACAATATCGTGGCATTGCCCGTTCAGATCCATTTCATTGTTTCCTATAAGGAGACACCTTAATTGAAGGTGGCACTCCAAGGTTAAATCCTAGTGCTGACAGCATCTCATGTCAGACACCTGTCAAAATGTAATCAGACACCTGTGAAGGGAAGCGAGTGCTAAAGCCACATCATATTTCCCTCCGTTGTTGTGATTTCTAGCTCTCAGGGTCTATGTCACTGAGCAAATGGTACAGTGGCCAGGTGCCACCCAGGCTGTACCACCATTTGCAGGAAAGGAAGGAAAAGATGATAGTTCCAAAGGAAAAATGTGAGGCTTCAAGTTTAGCAAATGATTCTAACAGAACCATTCTTAGAGGGTTTGAATTTCAGGACTCAGTCCTAGAGCCTTGATCCAGGATAGAGGCAGGGAATTATTTTTTAATATCTGTTTTACATAATTAAGGGGCAGTGGCTTTCATGCTGATGAGCGCTTTGAATTTTCACACCAGCAAATGGGCTTCATTAGCTTAGCTGGGCAATTACGAAGCAGGAACTAAAAAGCTGAGATAAAGCCTTATCTTCAAAAGGTTGGAAGCAGGGTGTGCTGACAGACAAGAGGCAGTGACTAGGCATTTTTGCATTTATTCACTTCATGGCAAATCATCTAGTCACTTTGAAGCGTATATACATTCCATTAAACCCCAAATGAGAGAAACAGGTGGCATGGTTAAGGCTCTGCACAAAGTCTTAAAGTACTTCCCAAACATTTGTAGGTTTCACCAAGGCACTTTCTATTTGTTCTAAATGTCTCTTCTATTGTTTTTCAATTGCTTTCCTCATTTTTTTCCCCTTGTGCATTGCCAAGAAAATTGGAGAGCTTGAAATGTGGCTAAATATAATGTGGCACTCAGCTAACAGTGAACAAAACCTCAAGAAATTATTTCAGATACATATTCGCCCTTTTTGGATTGGGAAATGACAATTTTGCAAATGGCTCTTGTACAGGAGAAAGGGTATTTTCTTTATCAGACATCCGGGCACACAGAGGGAAAGTCAAAGCAGATGGGACAAAATCCAATTCTCTGTTGTTTCTACGCAGACGTTATTCTAGGTAACCAGTCCTGTACGCATGTTGAAGAATCAAAGAGCAATCAGACCTTTGCTGGGTTGAGAACCACCACAAATTGTCAGCTTGGGGAATGATAACTCAAGGTGACTTAAGGTAGTTCAACCACCTCAGAGGGTAACTTCTTAGTCCACAGCATCAATAGGTCACCACTGTGGTCAGGATTACATTTCTGTGTTACCGTTCCACCCTGTACTCTGCTCTTTTCCTTACCACTTCTGCAGGCAAGCTGATTCCCCTATAAAGGACCACAACAAGACCAGGGTTTACAAATGCACCTTGATAACATCCTCTGCTTCTTGCCTGTATATGTATTTTTTTCCTTTCTTACAGACATCCTATTGATAAATTGTTGTTTTGTCAGGTTTTTGTGTGTTTCACTTATGCCCTGAAGTCTATTCACTGGCTCAAAGAAGTAAGTAAGCTACTGACTACATAGAACCCAAAGTTTTACAGGCATATTTGCAAAATTGTGCTAGCCCTCAGAAACTCAGTAGAGTTCACTGGGAAGATGGAAGAACAAAGAAGGGCATGACTTTGTGCTGTAGAAGAAGATGGGGCTTAGAAGAGATAGGGGCTCCATTTAACAGACTGGATCACCAGGCGAGGCCAAAACACACTGGCATCAGGTAGATTCCAATTATCAGCAACCCAAGTACAGAGCAGAACGGCCCTGCAGGGCTTCCAAAACTATCCGTTTTTACAGAAGCCAGTATCCTCCTCTTTCTCACGCAGAGCAGCTGGCATGTTCAAATGACCACTTTTTTGGTTGCCAAGTGAAATCTCAGTTAAACAGTGAGTGATGATCCCATTGAGACCCCCCCCCCATAGAAACCCCCATTCCAAGCCTCAGTACAGTGTTTATCCTTAACCTGGACTGATTCATCTCCTCTGGATACTCTAATATCCTACAGACACACCTGTATCTTCTGAGGATCTTACTAGTCTCCTAAACATAGCATGAAAGAGTGATGAAAAATGGAAAGAAGTGGGACGGTTTTCCCCCCTCAGCCATGATATGCGTCTCTAGCATAAACAGAGAATTTCCCTAGGATCCAAAAGTAGTAATTCATGAAAACTACGTTCATATGGAGACCATATCCCAAGTTTTCTCCAATTTTCCAGGGCCCCCTGGTGCTGTCGCTCATTGAGTATTGTACTGCTAATCACAAGGAAAGATTGACAGTCAACTCCCATGAAGTGCCACAGCCTGGGAATCCCAATGGAGAGGTTACCCGGAGTCAGAACCAGCTCTGCGCCAGGACTATGAGAGGACTTCTGCTTCTTTTACTTTCCAGATCAGTCTTAAGTTCAAATATTCTATTTGCCTGCATCTGATCACTTGTTTTGACTTTTTACTATAGAAAGGATACTCTCATAATAGAGCGCTTAGGTTTGTCCAATAACACATTTTTATGGCCTCTGCAGTCTCAATTATCTATTCCTCAAAACCGAACATGCCAACCCAAGGGGAAATGGCTGTGATTGCCCGAGCACACTCCATATTCGCCTCCTACTGGCTTTTGCTTATGGAGTCTTCCTACATAGAAAACTCTCCCTCTATCCTCTTTACTCATCCTTAAGCCAACCATTTACCAATCAAGAACTTCTGATATTTGGAATCATTCATAGGTGAAATGGGATAGACCAAGAATAAGAGAGTTACCTATCACTGTAAGTTTTTCCAAGGAAAATAATACAAGAGCATGTCAAGGCCATACTAGATAAAAAATCTCAAATTAACTCAAGCTCATTGCTGTTGAGTTGGAACTTCCTCATCAATGACCATCAGAGGCTGTGAATCATGCAGGAGAGTTCCCATCTTTTCCTTGTGGAATCGGAGGTGGATTTGAACCACCAGGGAGGCAGGTTAGCAAGACAACTGCTTCTGAACCACCAGAGCCCTGTACTAGATAAAAGTTGGGCTAAAACTATATAAATGATGGTTAACTGGGTGCTTGGAGCGAAATGCTCACCATGCACTGTCTTCACAACCACCCTTTCAGTGAAGTATACATAATTTTAATTTTATAAATGAAATCCAAATGGATGAGAGAAATAAGTCCAAAGGTAATTAGGTGGAATTCTGACATGAGCAATAGGAACTAACATAGACTATTTTCTCTAATGTTTCTTCCAATGATCCTGACATTTCATACATTACTATTACTCCTTTAAGTCTTTACAAATGCCTTAAAAAGCCATAACCTCCTTTCTCTTGCTCCTTCTTTGCACATCGAGCCAATAGTCTGTTTTCAATAGCTTCTTGAGAGAACCGAGGGTCTTTCTCTCCAACCAAGACATACGGTGATACAATCATGGTGGCTGTTCGAAACCATTTGATTCTTTGGTGATTCCAAGGTATAAACAAAAGAATTCACTTTGACATTTGGATCAGCCTAGGAATATGTTATAACTTAAAACTTTTATTTAAGTTGTTTCCATTAGCAGGCATGTTTATGGGAGTTGGCCTTCCTGCCTATGTTGACCTTGACTGACACAATTGTCATCATTTCTGGGGTCTTCTTTCTGACCTTGTATGTTGAGCTAGTAGGAAGATAAAATAAGTTTTCAATTAATGTAACGTATGTAAGGTCCTACTTTTACAGTCCAGAAATACATACAAGTTCAGATTACTGTTCATTGTATTTCCAAAACAGTCTATAAATGCCACAACTCAAATCCAAACCAATCTCATGTTTCACTTGAAGGGATTGCATTACAACCTCCTTCTGGCCTTCCAGCTTCTGGTTTTGTCTCTTCCAGTCTACTCTCCATTCCATAGCTGGAGCGGTCATTTCACCCTCTGCATAAAATGCTTTCATGACCTTCCACTGCACTGTGAATAACCAGCCTCATCACCTGACCCCCAAGGCCCTGCGTCATGTAATGACAGTCCACCTGGAGCCAAGTGCCCTTGCTCCACCTAAGCCTTGGATTCACTGGCTTCCTCTCACCCTGATAAATCGCTATCCCTCCAACCCGGAGCTTTCATAGCACCACTTTCCACAGCTGCTTCCTGCTCATCCTCCAGTGTGAGCTTAAGTGTCACCTCTTGAGAACATTCACCCTGAATCCCCTTCTTAAATTGCCCCTGCTTTCTTTGGTCCCTCTCACTTCTGCTATTTTCTATTTTTATATACATGGGTTCCCTCTCTGATATTTTTCCAGAATGTGCAAATGGCTTCTTTATATGTTGACAAACTTGTTAATGTGCTTTTCAGCTAACCTAAAGGTTGGTGACTTGAACTCAGCAGTCAGGGGACAAAGATACAGTGGTCTACTTCCATAAAGATTACAACTTATCACAACTTCAGAAACCTTATAGGGCAGTTCTACTCCATCCTAGGGGGTTGCTACTGAAATCAAGTCCTTGACAATGTTTATCCTCTAACACATCATATGTACGTCAACAAATAAATATTTGCTGCATTAATAAATGAATGAACAAATTCCACGTTCCATTATGTTACAGGGTCTCCCACATAGATCAATTAGTGTACCACATCTCTCACTAGAGGATGAATAAGCCATGCTTTTTCTTATCTCTAAAATTTTACAGAGGCTAGTACACCCTTCTCCCCTACCTCACTCAATTCCTACTTGGCTCCAGGCTCAACTTAATTGTTACTTCCTGTAGGATTTCAAACCAATCTTTGAATATCCCAGGGCAAACTTAAATACAGCAATACATTTTTAAAACATCTGCCTTTCAGCATTGACATGAGTCCCAGAAGTGTATGAACTTTTGCTAAACCATATCTTTATCTTTAGCACAATACCTGGCACTGAGTAACGACTCAAACGATGTTCTGATGTCTTCAATTTAACCATCACTTGTCGAACACTGACGCATCTCAATCGCTGAGCTCAAGTGAGGATTAGAGTGTCTGAGAATCTCCAGTGTTGAGAGGTATAGGAAATGTTTAACTAGTTCACTGTAAGGTAGATTGTTCCGTGCAAAAACTTGAAGTGACGTGAGGATGTGGGGGAAAGAGAGAAGAATTCTAGGGGAGGCATGCGATCAAAGGGAAATAGGATACTAAGCCAACACTGTATGCTCTCACTTCTTCCAAAATGATTCAAAAGAATTCCCCATTCCAGGAAAATCTCCATGCCTCTGGGTCTGGACAGGCTCAGTCCAACTCTCTCCCTGCCACCTGAAAGTATGTGTCATAGCGACCCTCGATTGCCTTGCTGAGGTTGTAAATCGCCACAGGAGGACACCGCCCATCCTTCTCCTGAGAGGAGTTGCTGGAGGGTCGGGTCCACTGGCAACTCTGCTTTTGGGTTAGCAGCACCATTTGCTGTAGCATTTGCCACCAAATCTCTCTCCAAGGACACAGTGAAAACTCTCCACACTCAAAGTTTCTGACATGTTCCTTAAGCTGTGGTAGAAAAATTAATGTGAAATGAGTAAGGAATTTAAATAAAACCTTCTACTTTTTTGTGGAATAAAGCATCACTTAGCAATAAAGGTCACCCATGTCAATAACACTCCCTCTATAGCGCTTCGTTTCTTTTTCTATTCATAGGCTCATAAAGACCGTTGTCAGGAGCGTCATTATAGAAATTCAGGGGAGACTGAAATGAAAAGGATGTGCAGGATAATTGAAAGAGAAAGAAAGAGAAATAACACACCTACATATCCAAGTGCACGAATTCTGTGTCAGGTGAAATCACAGTTAAGAGTCAAGGATGCATTTTACTGTTCAGAGATGCCATGGTTTTGAGAAGGTACCTTGGCACCCTATGGGGGAACTGTCAAAGATCAGAAGTTCCCAAGCTCTCTTTTTTCTTTTTTAACATTTCTAAGAAATGTTATTCGCCCTGCAGTATGAAAATTACGGAGTGTCATCCCATTTCCCCAGCTCGCTCTCTCTGTAGTGTGGTGGCATGCAGGCTTCATGGATGCTGGAAGCTCAGCCATGGCGCATTTCACATACCGGCACGGTCACCCACTTGTTCCAGTAGAGCTATCAGAAGAAAATAGACTAGGAAGAAAGGCCTGGTGATTTAGTTCAGAAAATATGCCAGTGAAGAGCCTACTCTTCACAGGCAAATATTGTCGAACACAGTACTAGAAGATGAGACTGCAGGGTGGATTGATGTTGTCGGTAGGGGCTGTCAAGTGGAATACAACTAATAATGACCCTAAGAACAACAAACCTGAGCCCTGTCCTGACACACTTGAGCCCATTGCTGCCATCACAGTGTCAATCCATCTGGTTGAGGGTCTTCCTCTCTTTCACTGACCCTCCATCTTTCCAAGCATTATGTCCTTTTCCAAAGAAATAGCCCCTCCTGACAATATGGCCAAAGGATGTGAGCTGAAGCTTTGCCATTGTTGCCTCCAAGGTGCATTTGGGCTGCACTTTCACCAAGACACAGTTGCCATGACACTGAACTCTAGCATGTCAATAATTGGGAAGATGACGCAGAATCGAGTAACTTCTTGTTATCTTGTGCACAGATTCATTGTGAGGCTGAGCCAAAGTCTATGGCAACTAAAAGAATAAAGATGCTGATTCTTCTTAAAAAAATAATTACAAACAGAAAACCTAGCACACTTCCCAGCTTGATCCAGCCCTTTATTCTTCCCACATTTTCCTTTCAAGACAGCTTCCCCTCCTAGTGTCCAGCAAAATGTGTAAAGAGATCATGTCCCTGCAGTGGGAGGCATAGTTTTTACATAAGTACATTGCATATATTCAACACCTCCCCAGTGATAAGGATTTTTCTTTGTGCTTCATTTCAATATCAGGTTACAACCAATTTTAATGATATCTCTCCTGAGCACAATACTGTAACTTCTAAAAAGCTGATACTTTCCAGACTTAGAAGGAATATTTGGTTTCGCTGCCTGTGAATACTTTAGAGGCAGAGAGAAAGCTGTTCTTGTGCATATGCATCAATGGGCCTTTTATCAGATATGGGCTCCTATTCCCGTTTCAAGTCCAAGTACTTTGGTCTCTAATGAGGTCAAGGTTTTGTTGGAAGTGAAGACAGGTAGTCTTTCCCAACCACACTACAGCACAGCAACTGGAATTCATTCTAACAAAAACAAAAGTTTAAAATCCCAGGAAACCAATCAGCTACTGTCTAAACAATGAAGAATAAAGACTAACTTTTCATTTCATTTCTACCACTAAGTGGCTGGGTAGTCATAAGAAAGTCACTTTGTCAAACTATATCGATAATGGTGTTCATTAAATACACACACTGTGGCAGAACTGGTATTATAGAAAGAAGTCTACTTGGTATTCATGAGCTTCACTCAAAAAGGAGTTAAGTGCTTGGGTGCCAATTAGAAGATTAGAGGTTCAAAGCCACCAGCCACTCTGTGAAAGAAAGACATCATAAAGACTATATAGCCTGGGATTATAGCCTGAGATCCCCTATGAAGCAGTTACATTGTTTCTGTAGGGGTGCAGGGATTCTTGTTTTGTTTACAGGTCTTCATGCAGTGTCTTCCTTGAGCTGGCCTTATTATCTTTGAAATTATCTTAATTAAGCATTCCTAAAAGCTATAAAGAGCTCTGTGATGAGATGAAGAGTAGCAAAAGACTGGCTTGAAAATACAATGTAAAAATCTTGAAGGGAGCATGAGTCAAACATTTTTCAGGACACATACTTGTTTCTGGAAGATACAGATGGACAGTTAGATAGAGAGTTACAGATACTCTTATCTTTCAGAATTTTGATCAGGAAAACCTTAAGGACGAGAATGTCAGAGAAAATAACACTGAAATCTAGTACAATTCAATTAAACAACTTCAGGGAATGTGAGAGCAGAGACACAATCCCACTTTGCCAGAAAAATCCTGAAATTCAAGATCATGCCTTTAAGACACACAAAACTTGATATTTTTATCTATACTAAAAACCAAAGCAACTGGCTACCTCCCCCAAGTTGAGTTAGAACTTAGCCACTTAAATCACCAAGAACCCATTACCTTTAGTTGCCAGGGGAACAGAAATTCTGGAAAAGCGGGTGACACTTCTTTGAAACTCTACCAGCTCTCTTCAGCTAAATTCAAGATCAAAGAAGGTTGTTTAATTTCGTCACTTGAAACTCTCACTGTCTTAGTATATCTTAAAAGTAAAATAAAAAACCAACAATAAAAAGAGCTCAATTAAGTCTAATTTGTGTATTTCAACGTCTGGCTGGGCGATTGCTCCTCCACGTCATTCTTATACAAGTGAAGCACTGCTCCTTTTTAATTAAGACCACTCAATCTGTTTCTCCTGTACCAACCAACCATGGGGTTGCTGTTTGGGTACAAAATTCTCCAGGAAAAGATTTATTGCAACAAAGGCCCTTTTTTTTCAATTTCAAGTGCTAGGAAAATATTGTTTCAAGTGCAAGCTATCTGGCCTACTTTAAACTTGAACTCATCTTTATTTTCTTTCTCCAGCTGACACTAGAATCACAATGAATTAATAGTTGAACTTCCACTGAGTCTCTGAGGCTATAAATTGCAAGGGAGGATTGTCCATCTGTCTCCTGAGGAACAGGTGGTGGCTTTGAACTGCCAGAGAAGTGAAGCTTTTGAGTTAGCAGTGTAATGTCTTACAGACCAGACCATGGGAGTTAAATAAATTGCTACTGGAAAATGCTTAGAAAAAAGTAAGTACGTCCGTAAACACAAAACACTAAAACCAAACCACCCCCGTGGCAGCTGAGTTGAAGAGTAGAACTGCCCCATAGGCAACACTATAATCTTTCAGTAAATTACTGTTATTGTTGTTAGGTGCCATCAAGTTCACAATAACTTATGGCAACCCTAAGAATAAGATATGGACCTTGACTTGTCCTACACAATCTCAGTCCATTGTAACAGTCATTACGTCAATCCATCTCCATAAGGGTCATTCTCTCTTTAATTGACCCAGCATGGTGTCTTTTCCCAAAGACTGGCCTCTCTTGACAACATGCTCAAAATGTTTGAAAGCAAGTTTCCTTACTTCTAAGGAGCACCCTGGTTGCATGTCTTCCAGGACGGATTTGTTTGTTCCTTTGGCAGCCCACAGCATATTCCATAATCTTCTCCAACACAATTCAAAGGGATGAATTATTCTTTGGTCTTATTTACTGTCCCAACTTTCAGATGCATATGCTGTAACTGAAAATATCATTAATTGTATCAGGGTACACCTTAGTTTTTAAACTAATATCTTCACTATTTTTTTTTTTATGTTGAACTTTTTTTATTTTTTATTGAGAGTTTAATGAAAGTTTATTAAGAACTTGGATTTCCATTCATTCATTGTTGCACATTTTCTTCCCTGCCATGCTCAATTCATTTTTTAAAAAAATTTATTATTATTATTATTAATTTTAATGAAAATTTACAGAGACTTTGGATTTCCACTCATTTGTTGCACTTTTCTCCCTGCTGACCCCTCCCACCCCAGTTCAAAAAAAAAGCTCTTT
>NW_006399863.1:294786-329887 GCF_000299155.1 Elephantulus edwardii | reverse complement strand
GGTCTTGTCATGACAATAATATCTAATCATATGTTCCTTTTATACAGTTACCTGCCTCTTTGTTTCAATGCCACGTACATTATTTACCCCATCTTTCCTAGTTTCTCCCCAGCCCTCATGTCAGTCCTGTTTTATAACAGTGTTATTATGCAGTGTTTTTGCTCTTCAGCTCTTTGGATCAGTCCTTGACAGGAGGTTTTCCCAGTGCATTGAATTGTAACAAAAGTCTTTTTCTTTTAAGTCCTATGGAAACATTGTTTGATGTCTTTTGATTTTTTTACTGCTGCTGCCATGTAGGCTGTTTGTGAATCTTAGTAATATGAAATAATTGACAACTTCAATCTTTTCTCCATCTATCATGATGTTGCCCATTGGCATGGTAGTGAGAATTGCTGTTTTCTTAATGTTTAGATGTAATCCATAATGAAAGGTGTACTCTTTGATTTTCTGCAGCAAGTGTGTTAAGTCCTCCTCACTTCCTGTAAACAAGTTTTTGTCATCTACATAATGCAGGTTGCTGAACCATCTTCCTTGTTCCCATAATTCTTCTAATGTCCAACATCTCAAGCAATTTGGTCAGTATGCAGACTGAATAGGTATAGAAAAAGGATTCAACTGTGGCACACACCTTTCCTAATTTTAAACCATGCAATGCTCCCTTGTTCTATTCTGACAATTGTTTCTTGGTCTGTGAGTAAGTTTAGCATGAGCAAAGTTAAAAGTTCTTCTCAATTTATCCATAATTTGTTATGATCTGCATAGTCAAATGCCTTTATATAGACAGTAAAACACACATCATTCTCTGTCATTCTCTATTTTCAGTCAAGATTCCTCCGATATCAGCACATACGGAAGTATACTGTCTCATATTTCTTTTGCAGAATGTCAAATGGGCTTAGCTCACTGTCAATATGGAACCTATTGACCTAGCAAATCACAAATCAAAACAGACTCATTTCCTGGGATTGAGATATAAGTTGTTGTTCTTATGTGCTGTCAAGTTGCTTGCGACTCATAGCAACCCTATGTACAACAGCCCTAAACTCTGTTCTGTCCTGTGCCAATTGCACTGTTTCCTACACACTCATCCTGATTACCCCAGTCACTGAATCAATCCACCTCCTAGAGGGCCTTCCCCTCCTGTGCTGTTCCTCCACCCTCCCAAGCATGATGATGTCCTTCTCCAAGGACTGGTCTGTCGTTACAATATGACCAAAATATGTCAGACGAAGCCTCAGAATCCTTGCCTCCAAGAAGCAGCCTGGTTTAACCCTCTCTTGGATGAATCTGTTTGTTTTCCTAGCAGTCCATGGTACCCTCAATACTCTTCTCCAACACCAAAGCTCAAAGGCATCAATTCTCCTTCTATCCTCCTTAGTCATTGTACAACTCTCTGATGCATAACAAGTGATTGCAAAGACCATGGCCTGTATCAGATGCACCTTAGTCTCCAAAGAGACACTGTTGCTCTTCAGTACTTTAGAGAGGTCCCTACAGCAGACTTTCCCATCGCAATGTATCTTTTAATTTCCTGGCTGTTGGCGTCAAAAGTGTTGATTGTGGAGCCAAGCAGACTAAAGCTGTGAACAATTTCAATCTCTTCACCATCCATCCTGATGCTGCCAATTGGTCCAGTGGTGAGAATCTTTGTCTTCTTGACATTGAGCCTCAATCCATATTACCCTATGTATGAGATATAAGTAGCTTCTTTATTTTGCTTATTGTTGTGTACCATAGATTTGGAACTGACCCATTGCTGATCCAATGGTGGGTTTTCAGAGGTAGTTAATGAATTAGTAACTTATCTTTCTCCCATGGAACAGCTTGTGACCTTGAACCAAGTGCCTTCAGGATTGCAGCACAGCTTCTCACCAGATTTGTATGTAAAACATAAAAGGACCAGACCTTGGCTGACCTGTAAAGCTTGCTTTACTGATTAGAGTAGAAATGTAGAAGAATATGACACTCCAACGCTGGGCTTTGCTACTCAGTTAATGGTACCTACAAAGAAACATCTCCTAATTAGCTGTACCCTGAGCTAACTTCCTCTGCTCTGCCACATATAATTAAATATGTTAGCAAGACACAAATGTGAGAGGCAGCAGCTTTCACACCCAAATTTTCAACTCCAAATTTATATAGAAATAAATGTGGCATTTTTTTCAGTTGCAAGCCCATCTTGAAGAGTTTTATTTTCAACTCTAGAAACTTTCAAAAACATATTTAAAAGGAAGAAAAGTAAAATTAGTAGTAACAGATGAAATTTCAGAGACAAAGATTATAAAACAAACAGAAAGTCAGAGGCCCAGCTAAGGACACTTGTGTGGGCAGATGAGAAAAGAACCCAGCAGCGCTCCCAAAGGCTCCATCTCCTACTCTTCCCACTGGTCTCTCACTGCTTGAAATACTCTGTTCCACAGCAGGACAAACCCAGCAAACGGGGACAAGCCAGCACTGGGAAACCTCTATGCCGACTTCACCTGATCATAGAGTGTTTCTTCACAGCTGAATTAAATAAAATCATATTTTAATTGATTGTAATTGGCACACATTTGGAATATGGTGCTTCCTTGTAAATATTTCTCTTTATCCAAGCAGACAGAACAGTTTTGGAATTATAGTGCTCTTTGTTATGCTATAATCCATAGGGAGTTGCTTTACTAACCCAAAGGAAGCCCCTTTCTGGAAGTTCGAATCCACCAGCAGCTTCATGGGAAAAAGATGTGTAATCTCCTCCTATGTGATTCACAAACTCTGAAGCCCCACTGAAGATTCAGATCTAAATCAGTGCAGACTTGATAGCAATAGTTTTTATTGTTCAGGGTTGGCTTTTGCTAGTCTGTTTGTTTTGTTTTGCTTTTTTGTCTATAGTCTCAATCAATGATAATTTACATTGGTTTTATAATTAGCTAATAAAGCTCTAGATAAAAATATCAAAACTTGATATTTTGCATGCTTTGAAAACAAAACTGAGCATTTCCCCATGCCTAGGAAAAGGTTTATTTGATTAAACAAAATTTGACCTTTAAAAGTCTTAATACTTTTCCTTTCCACAAAAGATCCTGTTGTAGAGACTGAATCAATTTGCACATCCAGAGCATGTGTACATGGGTAGAACTTCACAGCAAACTATCTTGTTACAGATAAGATTTCTGATAGATAAAAACGCAGATACGTAATTCATCTGCTTATCAGAATAACCTAGCAAGAAAGAGAATGACATATGCTGCACTTACGCAGCTAGTTTTCCAATAGGTTCTTTTCCAAATATCAGAAATTATTTTCTCTCTGTATTAACAATTCCCATGTGATTTGCAAAGGCAATAGCTATTTGATTTTATCTAGCAATTTCAATCACTTTATTTAAAAAAAAAACCCAAATAAAGCCATGCAAATAGTGTTCTGAGAGAGTTTTGAAAGGGCTAGTATTTTGAGTAGCTAAAATGGTTTTGAATTGTCTCCAAGGTCTCATTTTTATGGATACACTGGTTTGATTATTTTGACAGATAGTTGAAGCCTATATTCAATTTTATGAATTTGGAGACTACTTTGTTTGACTTGGACCATATGTTTCACAGCAGTAAAGTCAGTAAAAAGCAAATTCAGGGAGTCCACTTATGTGCTTTTACTTGAGTTCTTTGAGAAAGTCCTTATGACTTGGCTAGACAGACAGGAAGCTGAGACGCAGTTTAAGATTCTGTCTGTTCACAAACAAGTGTTTGAGGGCTTGAAACTTGCTCAGAATGAGCTCAAAAATCAGTCAGTTAAGTAAAGGAGCTCTCTCCAGAGGCCTGTTCTCCGTTTTTTTTTCCTGTTTGTTTTTATTTTCTGCCTTCCCAGTACCCAGCCATCTGTCCTCGTGTGCTGGAATTCTTAAAGCCTGGTTGCAATTCTTACTGCACATACCCTTGGTTGAGTTCTTATTACATGTACTTTTGATAAGATGTCAAGTGCCCATCTCTCACCGAAGCCAGATTCTACCCTTCTACTCGGCAAGGATTGGCATGGAGGTGGCTACCTGATCAGACTCTTGTTATATACCATGGAGTCAGAACTGACTCATAGCTGACCCTCCAGTGGGTTTTCAGAGGCAGTTTAATAGAAGATTGCCCATCTTTCTCCTGCAGAACAGCTGGTGGATTCCAGCTGTGTGCCTTCAGGCTGGCAGTGCAAGTCCTTCCACTGAGCCACCACCTCCCGAGAACAGCTTGTTGTGCTTTGTTTGTCTTGGGTCTTCAGAACCTGATGTGGTTCCTTCTATTTTCCAAGCTTTCTCTTTCAGACACTCAGAGTGCACATGAACTCTAGCTACTTATTAATTCCCCATTTCAGACAAGATGGCCAGACTCCAGCTCAAACGCATTGCCTTCAACTCAACAGGACTCATAACTAACTCTCCACCAGGTTGTTACGATTGTCAATCACAGGGAAGGCGATTGTCCGTGTTCCTCCTTAGGAACTGAAGTCTCTATATCAGCAACTAAGAGCATCCTAACTAAATGAGTCTCCAACAGTTTAATTCTGCTCCATAGTGAACGATAAGGAGGTGAGAAACTGAAACAGAGAAAAGGGGAAAGGAAGAGACGAGGTGGAGGAGGAGTATCAGGGAGTGGGAGATGTGTATATATTCACATGGTAGAACAGTAAATGCTACTTCAGCCAGGAATTTTTTTTCTCCCCTACCTCATACATTAAGATGGGCCTGACTTTCTGAGCTCAGCAAAAGAGTCCAGAAAGAAATATTAGCTCTTCAATTAATGTCATTCACTCAGGAATTTGTCAGCAGAGCCTTGCCTCAACCTCTCATGTCTCCCAATATATCTTAGAAGGTATTAAGCTCCATTAAACACAATTCCAAAAGTGAAATAGTCCTCCATTTTTACCCTATAAATGACTATTAGGGATTAGAGTAGGGGGAATCCGTCTCTGGCTTATTCCTAAAGAGACAATGAATACAGATATTTCTTGGGCCAAATAAGAGGAAGAATTACAATCCTTAGGGTACCTGTTGTAAAGGCCTACAAATCCCACCAGGTCTAGTAAAGCAGAACAGAAAAATGGGTTGGATATATATTATGAGAATAACAAAAGCAAGTGGTTAATGGTTTTCTTAAATGCCAGAGAAAACTGCTTGTGTGTAAATAGGTGTTCTATGGTACTGAAATTTAGCAAAAAGAAAAGGTGAAAATGGAACCCGAGGGACTTGGAAGTTCTGTTCTCAGGCAGCCTGCTTGTATTCACATAAATCTGACCTTTCTGTAAGCGATGGTCTTCTCCACAGCCTGGAAAGTTCACCTCAGGTGACTGCCTGCCCAGAGAGCCAGAAGCAACCCAATTGCTGTTGCCCAAACTGTGCCCACTTTCTTCAAATAAGGATCTTAAACTGACTGCTTTGATTGTTATTTCTAAAAAGAAATAAGTAAACAAATCTATTGGGAATGTTTAAAATTTTTCCTTTAAAGGTTTTAATCATATGATTCATGAAACCCAGTTAGACATGGATTAGTCCAATGAGTGTTGCTATCAGCTTAATTCAGATCCTCCACGACAGAGTGAGACTACCACAGAGGGTTGTCAAGGTTGTAAATCTTTCTGGAAGCAAAGCCCTACATCATTATCTGGTGGACCAACATTTTGGTTAGCAGTTCTGGTGTCTTGGGTTTATTATTCAAAATTGTCTTTCCTAGCCAAAAGATTAACTGTTCGTTTTATGCTAATTACTGTATTCAGGAGAAGGATGCTATATAAAAAGGCAGGAATATGTGAATAGGGAGTGTTAGCCTATCCACAAGGGGATTGGCCAGTCTCAGCATTGAATTAATTGAGCAAGCTAGAGTGAGAGAGAGAGACAGATCTTCCGGCCCAATGAAGATAAATCAAGACGATGTAGGACACCCTTATTGCTCCAACCACACCTACAGCAGCAACACCTGCCACCAAACTGGAGACCTGATGTGAGAAGAGACATGGAGGGCGTGGGAGGAGTGTTCTTTGATTGCTAGTTCTTAAAAGAAAAAATAATAAATCTACTATGAATGTTTAAAGTTTTTCCTTCAGAAGTTTTAATCATATGATTCATGAAACTCAAATGACTTAAATTAGTCCAATGAGTATTGCTATATTGGCAAGACTGAAAACTGTTGGACAATTGAGGGTGGAAGCCAATACTGGCAGGACTGAGAACTTGGGAATACTAACCAAAAAACTGTCAGTCTGTAGACTGAGCTGCAGTGGGTTTGCAGAGGCAGTTAATCTGCTAGGAGAAGAGTATTTTTTCAAGGAACTGTTGGTGGATTTGAACCACATGCCTTTGGGATCACAGTGTAGTTTCTTACCATTAGGCCACTATGTTAAAATTAGGACATTCTGGAGCATTTAATATGCAAATGTGCAGTGTGAATTGCCAAGAAAGGGTATAGAGTGCATCATAACCTCTGAATAGCCTCATTTTACCATCTTGCACAACCTATCATTACTGGAACACAAGGATAAATTCCAAAAATTTCTTCCAATTCTGTACATCCTTGATGCTCGTTTTTCAAGATGAAAGGAGTCAAAGAATAATGTTAGGGGATAAAGGGGTATTATTCCCCACAGACGCAAAAAAAACATTAGATAGACCCCATTGTTACTGGTCTTCTGAAGTAAAGAATATTATACTTCAGAACCCATTGGATTGTTTTGAAATCTTATTTCTGCCTTTTGCTAGTTGTGTATTTTTAAATAAATCACTCTCTCTGTGTCTCAGTTTTTTTATCTTCACTATAGAACTATTAATATCTTCTTCGTTATTCTTCTTAGTTGTCATTGAGTGGATTTTGACTCATGGTGATCCTATGTGCTACAGAATATTTACATGGTTTTCTGTTAATTTTAACAGAATCAGATCACTAGGTCAACCTTCAGGTTAGCAGTGGAATACAAATTGTGTGCAACACATAGGGATCTTTCTACTACACTGTTGTTGAATACTATCAAGTTGGAACTGACCCATAGTTGACCCTCTGACAGGTTTTCAGAGGCAGTTAATTTCCCTGGAGGAGACTGCTCATCCTTCTGTGGAGCAGCTGTTGGATTTGAAGCATGTGCCTTCGGGATTGCAGCGCATGCATCATGTCTAATATAAACTCTAAACCACTGCCACTGAGTCAATTACAACTCACAGTGAACTTGTAGGACACAGTAGAAGTACCCTAAAGTACTTTCAAGGCTGTAATCTTTATGGAAGTAGACTGTCATATCTTTTGCCTATGGATCTTCTGGTGGTTTTGAACTATCAACCTTTCTGTTTGTAGCTGAACATTTTACTTACTGAGCTACCAGGGGATTCAACATATATAATTCTCCTATTTCCATTACGGAGTTCTGATGGTGTGCTGTGAATTCAGGATGCCAGCTCTAATGGAATGCTTTTCTTCTTTGACAGGCTGGAGAGAAGTCTTCGTATCTTTTCAGGTCCAGAATTCTTAAATAATCTCCATGTGTCTTGGCATCAATCCTTCCCTGGATCTAGAAGGTTTACCATGCAGAGACGTGAATCCAAAGGATGTGCTCTGCTACTGGCTCTTCTTTCTCATCTCTATTCACTTGTATAGTCTCATTTATATCTCATATTAAGATTGGCTCAATATAAAATCTTATGTAAAGGAAACATCTTAATCATGACTAAACAGCCAAAGGGACTAAATTACTAGTCCTAGGACCTTAGGAAGACAGCCTCAGGAGACATAAAGGTCAATCAGTATATCGATGTCCACAAAAGTGACATGATGAAAATGTCAACACAGGGTTAGTTCTTTCTCATTACTTCATTGAAGCATCAATGCTATTATTTAATGGGATCTTAAAAGTTTGGGAGTAGCTGTTTAAGGTACAAAGATTGCTCTCTCCCTGTCTGGAATGAAAAAGAGTGTGAAAAATTAAATACCACAGAAACAATTAGTCTAAAGTAACAATGTATACCATGTGAGTCTTCATCTCCACAGCCCTGAGACCAGAAGAACTAGATGGTGCCCAGTTGTCACTGTTGACCATCATAGTGACCATAGATGGGACTCTATGAAAGATCTTGTACAGAGTAGGTGAGAAATATGGATGAAACTCAAAACCACAAAATGGTCACTTACTGGTCTGATAGAGACTGGCTGAACTCATAAAGCCATGACCTTCAGCTACCCTTTGAATTTAGAACTAAATTTACTTCTATAGATCAATTTTAATTCAAATAATAGAAAGGCCCATTATGCCAATAAGAAGACTGAGGAATTGTTCATCTTTTATTATTATCGACCATATAAGAAAAAAGGCAAGGGTCTAGGGTTAAACTCAAAAGGCACGAAGGAGTACAACAGAAGAATTAATAGAATGAAAATTACAAGGAGGCATCAGGAAGAGGATGGCTATAAATACTGTAATAAGGTAAAAAATTAAAATGTGCCTAAATGATTAAATGGAGAATTAATTTTCTTTGTAAGCTTTCACACACAAAAAAACAATTTTTAAAAAGCATTAATCAGTTTTAAATCCAAAACCAAATGCCACTCTAGACACTTAAAAATTTGGAGCAACTACATGTACATGTAGGAAAAACGGAGCTTTAAAAGCGTCTTGAAAGCTGAAGAAACAAATTCTAGGTTGAGTTCTACAAAACAGTATGTCACTGACTACAGGGATGCTATATTCCTTCTAAGTTCTCCTTGGAGAAACTGTCACTATTAAAATTTCTGTTTATTATATAGCAAGCTGGAGATTATATACTTATACCTGTGGTCTGGAGTTTAATAGGTTAGATCAGAGAACTGCCACCATTTATTTCTGTTGCCCTGAGTATTCCTAATGGTTCAGAAAGCTGGAGAATTAAATCAGAAACCTGCCAACAGGAGTCCACATACTACCCTGGCATGATTGTCAGTGAGAATGCAACAGAGGTCAGAAAGATCATCTTTACCCCACTTCCACCCTCCAAACATCACATAGATGCATCAACTGGAGAAGCCTGACTAAAAGAAAAAGTATCTGAGAAATGTTGATTTTATTTTCCCAACTACCCTAACTTCAATATGGGAGGAATGGGAACTGTGTAAACCCATCAGAAGTGTACAGAAAAATCAGCTTCATAGGGCTGGCCCCACACAGGAACAAGATCGAACCAGTAGCAATCAGGGCCAGCTGTGGTTTTGATACACTCTAGCAGCAGAGGGAAAACCATCTCTGGTGCAGCTACAGCATAAAAAAGATTTTATTGGGCCGCTATCTGTGACCCACTACTAGAAAGCAGGAAATATTTTGGAATGATGACTTAGTTTAGATGGAACATCAGTAGAAGGTTAGCTATGTTGTTATATACATGGTCTCTGTTCCTAACCATTCAATATGAAGCAGCCTGATGAATGTTATGTACTATTAACCTATTGATTAGCCCTAAAAGTATTTCTGATGCTCTGTGATTATTTTTTTTTAATTAATTGGCTGACTTGTTGGTTTTTTTGGTTACTCTTCCTACAATGAGCTCCATTAAAATAATGTGTTTGGTTTTCTCTTGTTCACTGCTGTATTCTTATCACATTTGATAGAATCAAATGCATAGCAGGTATTCAGGAAATTGTGAATGTATAAAAGTAACTAAATGCTAACCCATGAACAATATGAGTGTTATTGTTCGAGTCTTCATAAGAGCTCTCAGATGCTACCAGAGGTTAAGCACCTGGTTCACCAACAAAATCATCACAGAAAAGAATTGTTATCTTTGAGTTGTGGTGTTGGAGAAGAGAACTGAATAAGAACAAACAAATGTGTCTGCAAGGAAGTGAAGCCAGGGTACCCCTTGGAGGCAAAGGTGATACAGCTGCACCTAACATACTCTGGGCATGTTGCTAGGAGACGCTATTTCTCAGAAAAGGATATTATGCGTGAAAAGGTGGAACATCAGCAAAAGAGAGGAAGACTGTCAATGAGATGGGTTGACACAGTGACTGCTGCAATGGGCTCAAGTGTGCTAGAAAGTGCGAGTATGGCTCAGGATAGGACAGGGTTCAGATCTGTTGTCATTGGATAGCTATGGGTTGTAGTCAACTAGAAAGCACATGACAACAACAACAATAAAAGCTAACCAAAAGTCCAGTGGTTTCAATCCACACAGAGGTACCTTGGAAGAAAAACCAGACAGTGTACTTCCCAATGGTCAGAATCATCAAAACCCCTGAGGGGAACAATTCTACCCTGGAACACGTGCACTTGCCACTCAGCCAGACTTGACTCAATGGCAAATAAGCTTTTTGTCTGTTTGATTTACACTCCTGATAGTCTTCGTAAGCCAGTCTAGAAGTTTTGTTAAAACAGGATTAAAAATAAGGGCTCATCAATCCATGTGTGGCTCTACACAGTCCCTCTATTGATTGAGTTAGGCTTCTGGTGTTCACTAGTGTGTACTACAAGGTGCCAATCATTTTATCCTCAGAGTTCTTCATCGCAATAAGCTGTAATAATAAATGAGTGCTAATAATATGAGTCAGGTAAAGCTATTTATGTAAATTACTCATTTAATCCCTATAATTGTATGAAGTAAGTTCTAATAATGTTCTTGGGGTTTGTTTTTGTTTTTTTTCTTTTAATTCTGGCACAGAAAGGTTAATTAACTTGATGAAGGTTACATAGCTATTTAGAGCAGAGCTGGGATCAGAAGAAGCTTCGAATCTAAAGATTATGATTTTAAGTAGCATGTGAGACTCAAATAAGCAAGAGTACCATTTTTTCAAACCTAAAGTTCCATTTGCCTGGATATATTTCGTTGACAAACTTTTCTCTACTGTTTTTGAAAATAACTGAAAGATTGCATTCACCAATGCATAACAACACTAAACCTAAATCAACCGAGAACATCTAAAATCTTGCATTAAACTAATTTAATATATGCGAAATAATGAAGGAAATTACTATATTCAGCATGTGTGTGTATGTATGTATATATATTATATGTATGTATGTGTGTATATATACGAGAGCTATTCCGTTAATGAAAGAAGAAAAGGACCAGAAAGAGCTCAGTGTATATAAAAGTTGATGCCTTTGAAATATGGCATTGAAGAGTACTGTCTATCCATTGACTGCCAAAAGAACAAGTAAATCTGTCTTGAAGAAAGTGTAACTTGGGTACACTTTAAAGGGAAGGAAGGTAAAACTTTGCCTTGCATACTTTTAGCATGTTGTCAGGAGAGGTTAGTCCCTGGACAAATGCCATTATACTGGGAAAGGTGGAGGGTCTGTGAGAGGGGAAGCCTCTCAACAAGATGAATTGACTGTAACAATAGGCTCAAGTGTATCAAAGGTGGTGAGAATGATGCTGCATGGAGATGTTTCCAATCTGTTGTTCATAGGCTACTATGAATCATAGTTGCCTTTATGATACCTATTAATAACAATATTTAATAAAGATGCTAGAGTAGATTTGTGAGGAAGAAAAGTATGTTTAGCAAATAGGTGTAGTTATATTGGTTAATGATCTAAGGAAATTATAAATATACAGATAAATCACATATTTATTAATAAAACATGATAAAAAATAAAGCCATGAAATAATGAGAATCAAAGATGACTATTTCTCTAAATGAGGATAGAATATTATAAGTAATAAGACACTAAAATGAAAAAGAAAAATATTGATGTATTTCACTCTAGAAAATGAAACCTTTCCTTCCCCCAAAGTCATAAAAGGAAAATGAAGTGCAAAAACAACAAGAAAATGTATTTGAAGATTGCATCACAGAGTGAGAGTGAATAACGTTACATAAAAAGCCATTATCAATTGATAAGATGCAAACACTTCATTACAAAGCTAGACAAAAAGCATGAGTAGTTCACCAAGTAAGAAATTTTTTGCAGTGTACTAGTAAAATACGGAAAAATCATTCACTTCATTATCTGTAATTAACTATAACTTTAAACAAAACAATATTTTCATTAGGAAATAAAGATTTTTTTTCAATAAAAATATTTACATCTGGAGAGACTGTAGGAAAAAGTACACACATACACTATTAGAGAAAAAATTGGCAATCTATATCAAAACATTCAGAGCATTCTAGAAATGTGTGCCAACGTAATTATCAGATACAAATAAAGATTAATTGTAAGATAGACATCAGAGTTTTATGTATAGCAAAGACTATGAAAAATATAAATAAGACCACAGTGAAATAAAGTATGATACATAAAGACTAATATACTCCCAAGACATTAAAATATCAAATTTTCAAAGAATATTTCATCTGAAAAAAAATGTTGATGATAGATGTAAGTGAAAATAAAGCCGGATATAAAACTATAAAAGACACTAGCACACACACACACACATATATATATTAATAAAGTTTATCTATGGAAAGTGGAACCATGTTGATCTATTTTACCTCTATCATTATATATTCTCCACTAAATTAGAATAATTAGAAAACATGAAATTATTTGTAAATGCTCACTTACTAGAGAGATTACATTTTTAAACATTCACTACAGACCCGTGTCCTATTTTCTTTTTAAAGAAAAAAGAAGCCATAGACATAAACTGCTACTATTATGGGGTCTTGTAAAAGAAGAGACCTACGCTGGTATGTCAAGGGCAAAAGTTATCATGTAAGTAAAGTACAAACAGAAACAGAAAGGCAGGAGAAGTCAGATATTGTAGTTGAGAACTGAGAAGGCTTCTAAGAGTAGGTGGCGTATGAAGCTTGTATGAAAATGCTCAAGCCCCATCTGATGGAACAGAAAGAATATTCTAAACACGGGCAACAGCATCGCTATGTGGACCAGCACACCAAACACCAATATAAATCATCAAGTCCATCAATGCCTCCCTTTTCTTTCATCTTTGCCAAGTACATTGTTTCCTTCTTTGTATGATAAACTGTTTACCTAAAAGTGAGACAATCCTCTTTTTAGAGTCCAACTTGGGCTCTATCACTCCAGGCAAGTGTTCTCATTCAGTACAACGTAAGTGAATCGAAGCCCAAAATTCTCCCTTAAAACAAGCTGTTGCCTCTGAGTAGATTTGAAAGAATGGCAACCCTTCTATCTTATGTTGTTAGAGTAAAACTGTGCTCCTTCGGGCTTTCAACGACTGAATTTTCTGAAGCAGGTTGCCAGAAAATCCTTCCGAGGCATGCCGGGTGGACACAACAGTCCAAACTTTTGGTTAACAGCAGAGTGCGTTAACGGTTTGCCCAATCTAGGGTCAGTTTTAGTATTTGTGATTAAATTCTTAATCTACCTAAACATTACTTAACCAGTAAGAAAAAGATGTTAGCCAATCTTAAAGCAGTTTCATGTACTAGGCAGGCAGGTGTAAAAGGTTATCAAAGATTACAAACCCAAGCTAAACCTATTGTCATCAAACTGATTTTGTCTTAAAGCAACTCTGAATCACAGAGTAGAATTATTCCATAGGGTTTCCAAAGTACAATCTTTTTAAGAGTAGTCCCTCATCCATCCTTTTCTTTCAGAGCACCTGGTAAGCTGGAACCATCAATGTTTCAGTTAGAATACAAGGCATAGAACCATAAACTACATCATGCAGGAAATGATAATTTCTCTATTTACCTGATGACATTTTGCTTCTCTAGGTAGTCTGATATCCCATCAACTTTCAGAAATCTAAAAATTAAGTTATAGAAATGTGTTACCTAATTAACTTTCCACAATCAGTCCTTCTAGGGGAGGTGGGGAAAAGATTCAATTAGAGACAAACATAGCATGAAAAATGTACTATGAGTCTAAAAAAAAATGAAGATTTAAACACAGGAAAGAATCTTTGTAAATATATCTTCTAGGGAGATCCAACATGTTCCAGCCCTTAAATTAGGAAGACAGCAAAAAGATGAACTGAATTCCAGATGTTAATTGCACAGATATACTGGATTAGAACCAGAGATAATGAATTGCTAAATTTTAATACACATCAGACTACACAGATGATAGGATTTTCTGTACTGGCTTTGAGGTCCAAAAGGGTAAAATTATTTCTTTACAGGCCTGGGAGAAATCGAGGGACTTCTTGTTGTTGATTGCCTTTGAGTCATAGCGATACTACAAACAAAAAGCCTGAATCTTCTCTACAAATTTCTACATTTATCAAAGTTCATGGAGTTTCCAAAGGCATGTTGTTTAGGAAGTGGATGCCACTCCTGCTTCTAAGGACTAGAGCCATTCAAAATATCTGGGTATGGCGGGTGGGAGGGGAGGAAGATGAATCAATAGTAAGTGCTCAAGAATGGCATAAACTTCTTGAAAGAATATATGGACGTTCAGACTACCTTGCCAAATTGAAATTTAGATTATAGTTTTCTATAAGGAATTTTCACATTCTGAAATGTTTTAGTGCTGCTTCAGTGATTTAGCATTCTCATCCTATGATGTCAACCTTAAATCCAGGCAGACCCAGACAAAGTCCATTACTTGCGATCTGCAAAACAAAACAAAACGACACAGTTTATCACCTAGATAATTAAATTTTTTATGTTCTGAAGAATTCAGGAGCATGCGATGGCTAATTGGAAACAAATGCTGAGTTATGGCTAAGTTGTATCTCTTTTTATTATTAAACCTAAAACAAAGCAAATGAAGAGCCAATGTTTGCCAATGCTGAGGATCCAGATAAAAATATGCTTACAGAGTGCAGACAAGCTGATCCCATTAACATACTGGCTTGCAAAAGTAGAAGATGAGGTTGAGGAGACTCAGGACTAAAGAGTGGGTAAGGAACTGTGCTGCCAGCTGAAAGGCGCAGGGTTCAAATCCACCAGGTGCTCTGCAGTGGAAAGATGGGGAATTGATTCATTTTCATTTCCTTGCGTGCCTCTGAAAACTCACTGGAGAGTCAGTTATGGTTTGATTCCAAGTCAACAGCACATAACATCGGCAACAAATGGACCAGAGAGAAGATGAACTAGCCCCCTAACCTCATTATCCTGCATTCAGGTGGACTTGTAGCCAAAAGGAAAGACCCATACTATGCAGTCTTCACTTGGTGACTTAATATCCTGGCCAGCTGCCTGGTCACCGGAAGAGACTCTACTAGAATCATCTGTGGGACTTTCAAGAAGGATGGGATTCTATAGTCCCTTACACACACACACACACACACACACACACACACACGCGCGCGCGCGAGCCCTGGTGGCACTGTGGTCAAAGCATTTGGCGATTTAGGCAAGGCCAGCCATTCAAATGCAATAGCCGAGGACGAGTCAAGAGAAAGCTAAGGCAGTGTTTCTGCAAAGATTACAATATTAGGAGGTCTACGGGGCAGTCTACGACTCGACGGCACCTAACAACAATAACAATGACGACATAGAGAGAGGTACTTTGGCCTAGTGGACAGAAAGTTATGCTACCAAGCCGAAGGTGGGTGATTTTAATCTGCGGCCCTTAGGCTGGGTTCAAATTGTTTTCCTGTCAAACGTTCTTCTAGGTGGTATAGCAATGGTCTGTGCATTGCTACACAGAGGTAACTCGTGGTTGCTGTGATGCTGAACACTGTGACACTGATATGCCAAATGTGGTAATGTTTACCCATGGTAGACAGTGTTTGCTGGAGCTTCCTGACTAAAACAAGCCTAGAAGCAGGAGCGGCATCCACTTCTGAAATGCCTTGCCTCCGGAAACTCTATGTACGAACAGCGCTCAGACCTTTCATTCATAGGGTCGCTATGAGTCGTCTATGACTTGATGGCACCTAACAACAACAACAACAACAATGGGGCAGTTAGACTTAAGGTCCAACTAAGGTCCTAAGTGATTGCTTTGAGTTAAGAATCTGGGAGAAGTTATGGAGAAACTAGAACCCTTATTCACTGTTGGTGAAAGTAAAATGCTGCAGCCACTATGGAAAACTATATGACACTTTCTCAAAAAGTTGCAAATAGAAATACCACTTGCTCAGCAATTCCACTACTGGGAATATACCCCAAAGAAACCATAACTGCCACCAAAGCAGATATATACACATCCATGTTTATTGCAGCTTTGTTCACAATAGCAAAGAAATGGAAACAACCTAAGTGCCCATCAACAAACAAATGGATAGAGAAGCTATGGTATATTCACACAATGAAATAATATGCTGCATTGAAAAGCATTGAACTCAAGAAATATTGTAAGAAATGAGTTGACCCTGGAGGACATTATGCTAAGTGACATATCTCAGTCACCCAAGGACAAATACTGCATAGTGCCACTGTTGTAAAATGGAACTGACATAGGGGTTGAGAGGAGACTGAGAAAGATGAGACAGATTATGTACACTGCATTGAAACAGATGAGGGAGAGAACTGTTTCAAAGCTATATATGATTAGGTATTATTGTCATGACATGAGTCCAGATTGAAGACTGCATAGGGGAGTGGACCTGGGAGGAGGGATTGTAAAACAATGAAAGAATTTTTCTTTTACTTTTCAAAGAGAAGGGTGAACTAGGGGGAAGGAGTGGGCAGGGAGAAAAGTGCAACAATGAATGAATGGAAATTCAAAGTCTGTAAACTTTCATTAAAGTTAATAATAATAAAATAATAATAATAATAAACAAAAAAGAATGAATGCAATGACAGCTGGTTTTGTCTGGTTTGGGTTCCACAAAAAATGCTCATTCAGGAAACAAGAATTGGGCATGGCTTTTTAAACAATTTTTTTTATTTTTTTTATTTTTTTTTCGGGCATGGCTTTTACTATTTTAAATCTACTAACAAATTGCAAGAAGAGGTATATGTGTGGCCAGGCTTGGCATTTCCCCCCCACCTTTTATTTTTTAAGGCAAAACAATGGCCGCATTTTTGTAACCTTTTCATTTAAATGTAGGAGTTGCTAAGGGGTCTCCTGTTTTGCCACCTTTCTTCTTTCTAATTCACATTAGAGTCTTAAGGGCTTTTCAGGGGTGGTGTCTGTAACAAGTCATGCTGCTAAACCAAGGGCTGCACCTGCTTCTGGTGGTCTGGAGCCCCCAGAGGTTCCACAGGAGAAAGACGAGCAGCCTCCACCTGAGATTTACAGCCTCCTTCTGAAAACCATGGAGAGTCAGCTGTGAGTGGGAACTCACAGGACTGTGAGGAGTTGAAGCTGGTGTTGAGTCTCTAGCCCCCTAGAGGTGAAGTGGCAACTCAAAGTGACAAAGAGTTAACATACAAAAAGAATTCTCATTGAATTCTAATAGTAAAAAGAAAAATATATACCTGCTACAACTATTTGATTGTCAAGTAAAGCAGCAATTAGTAAATATTATTAAGATGTGCAAGATCACTTTTTTATTTACTCCATATTAGCCAGCTTATTTTTACATTTGAATATAAGCAAAGGGAGATTAATACATTTTCTTTTGTATAGTGATATTTCTTTTCTCCACAAGATTATAAGAATCAACGATGCATCTAAAATCAATAGCATCTTAGAATTAAAGAACATACACACACACTCAGCTCTAGGGGGCTTACACATACATGTGCATACATGTGTTTTAATCTTTGGACGCCCTCTGGGTTTTGTGTGTCAAGTGCCAGGATGGTTACCCATGGTGGACAGGATTTGGTAGAGCTCTCAGATTAAGACAGGCTTGGAAGTAGGATTGCTATGCACTCCTTAAACAACAAGCCTTTGGAAATGCTATGAACACTAGAGAAACGACTGTACTTATAGAACAGGATTCAGATCTTTTGTTCCCATGGTGGACAGGATTTGGTAGAGCTCTCAGATTAAGACAGGCTTGGAAGTAGGATTGCCATGCACTCCTTAAACAACAAGCCTTTGGAAATGCTATGAACACTAGAGAAACGACCGTAGTTATAGAACAGGATTCAGATCTTTTGTTCGTAGAGTCACTATGACTCGACTTGTCAGCACTTAACAACAACAATGAGTTTTGTATGTGCACATGTGTGTGTGGTGTGGTGTGGTGTGTACGTGGGGATGTGTGCGCTAATGCCATTGGGGTAGATTCTGACTCAGAAGCAGTGTATAAGGCAGACTAGAACTGGATCTTAATCTTGGTAGTACCAGACTGAAACATCTTTCTCCATTAGAGCAACTGGTGGGTTCAAACTGCTGACTTTTAAATGACACTTGAAACACTTTAAGTCAACTGTTTGATCACTGGCACCTTGGGGCACTGTGTGAGCACGTGGTGGTGGTTCTTGTTTAGTGTCCTTGAATTGACTACGACTCGTAATGATCCTACAAACAACAGATCAAACCCTTGCTAAGTTCTGCTCCATTCTCATGATCTCTGCCTTGCTCAAGCCCACTGTTGCAGTGACCATGTTAATCCACCTCAATAACCGAACGCGTCTTCTCTGACCTTTCCCAGCCTGCTGTTTTTCCCCAAGAACTGGCTGCTCTTGACAAGATGGATAGAGTATACGAGGCAGAGTTTCACCATCCTTGCCCACAAGGAGCATCCTGGGTGCACTTCCCCCAAGATGTGTTTGTCCTTTTGGCAGTCCGTGTTACATTCAGACTCTGCCAATAACCACAATTCATAGGCATTCATTCTTCTTCTTTCTTTCGTATTAATTTTCCAACTTTTCCATGCAGAGTGTGTGTTGTGTGTGTGTGTGTGTGTGTGTGTGTTGTTGTTGTTATTGAAAAGATACGAAGACAAGATGCATCCCTAATGCACTCCTTTCCTGATTTTTGGAGAGGATGTGGAGAGGTAGGAACTCTGACACACTGTTGGTGGGATTATAAAATTGTACAATCACTCCAGATGACTGGTGTTTCCTCAAAATGTTGAACATAGAAACTCCATGATGTTGTTGTTGTTATTATGTGCTGGCGAGTTGCCTGGGACTCATAGCGACCCTATGCACAGCAACTCTGAAGCCTGCCCTGTCCTGAGCCAGTCTCACTAATTCTGACACACCAACCCCCAATGCCACAGTTACTGAACCAATCCATCTCATCTGGGGTCTTCCTCTCCTGCGCTGTCCCTCCACTCCTCTGAGAATGATGTCCTTCCCCAAGGATGGGTCTACGCAAATAAAAAACAAGGTCTTGTGTAATTAGATTTGCCTCTTAATCTCTGCATGGCATATTTTCAATGTCTCAGCTAAGAAAATGAAGACTCATCTAGACTGTCGCTGCTGTTAGGTGCCATCAAGTTGAGAACACTTATCAACCCAATGAACAACATACCTGAATCCTGTCCTATCTTGTGCCATCCTCACCATCTCTCATAGACTTGAGCCCATTGCTTAGTTACTGTGTCAATCCATCTCATCGGAGGTCTTCCTCTCCTTGGCTGGCCCTCTGCCTTTGCAGGCATGATATTCCTTCCCAAGGAATAACCTCTCCTAGTGAATTATAACCTGGAAACAAACATTTTGGTCATACTTGCCTCTCCCCCTCAACATCTAATTGCTAACTCAGTACTGGTAATTCCACCTCTATCTTTCAATCTTTTTAGCCTTCAACTTTTCTTTAAGCATTAATCAAATCTACCCCCAAACACCTCATAATAATCCACACAAAACACTGATTCAGTCTTGTTACTCTCTTCTAAAACCACTGTTGTTTTTGGTATGTACTGTTGAGTCAGAATCGAGCCATATCTGTCCCTCTAGCTGGTTTTCAGAGGCAGTTTAATCACATGGGAGGAGACTGTCGATTTCTCTCCTGAAGAACAGCTGGTGGATTTGAACCTCATGCCCTTGGGATTGCAGCGCAGCTCCTCACTACTAAGCCACCAGAGTTCCCTTCTAAAACCACGCCTTAACACTTCATCAGTAGGAATGGTGAAGAGCTTGAGATAGTTAACAGTTTTAGTTTACTTGGCTCCACAGTCAGCACTCTTGGCACTAGAACCTGGGAAATCAAGAGATGAATTGCATTGGGAAAGTCAGTTGTGAGGGACCTCGCAAAAGTACTGAAGAGCAATGATGCCAGGCTGGAGACTAAGGTGCACCTGATCCAGGCTATATAGTGTTTGCAATTACGTGCTTTGCATCGGAGAGCTGGTCAGTGACTAGGGATGATAGAAACAGAATTGATGCCTTTGAGCTGCGGTGCTGGAGAAGAGTGTTGAATATATCATGGACTGCTAGGAGAACAAACAGGTTTGCACTGGAGAGGGTGAAGTCGGAATGCTCCTTGGAGTCAAGGATTCTGAAGCTTCGTCTGATATATTTTGGGCATGTTGCAAGGAGGGACTGGTCCTTGGAGAGGGACATCATGTTTGGGAGAGTGGAGGGACGGCACAGGAGAGGAAGACCCTCGATGAGATGGATCGATTCTGTGATTGGGGTAGTGGGAATGAGTGTGTTTTGAGACGGCAAGGTTGACACAGGATAGAATGGCTCCTAGGCTCTTGTACATAAGGTCGCTATGAGTCGCAAGCAACTCAATATCTCATAACAACAACAATGCTATTTAAGATCTTTTGAAATCCATCTCTTCCCATTTTCCAGTAGTAGGGTCACCAGCTACCTCTTCTCTAGTTACATCAGTCCAATCACAGTGTCTAGCACATACTCTACATTTCCCCTTTCCTCTACATTTTCACTAGTGGACATTGTCAAGGCCCAGTTAAAAAGTGACTTCTTTCATTACATGTTTCTAGTCCTCCCAATCTGTAAACTCTTGGTCTGGGCAATCCCACGGCACAGAGGACAGCTAGCAGGTACCCTCCCAATGCCTGCCGCCTCTGTCCCTGTCTCCCTAAACAGATGCTAGATAATCATAATAATGTCTGTTGCCTCTACAGAGCTTGGCACAGGGCACTGCACAAATCCAGCAGACATTTCACAAGTCCAAAGTCTTTAACAAAAGCAGAATTAACTCAAAATTTTGACCATCATAATTTAAAGCTGTGATAGTAAAAGCTTCATAGTACTGAGTTCTTGGGCCCTGCTGAGCCCCCACTTATTTCTATTCGATTTCCCCATGGATGGCCTAATGTTGCCTACTAGTATGCTGATGATACACTGTCCTGTCCATCCTAGCCAAACCCAGGGAAGCAATTTCCTATTTGATTAAGAGTATGACAGCACTAGGGACTGGTTTATAAAAATTTATAGTAGAGTTGAGAATGTAAGCCTAATTGTGGATCAAATGAGAAACATCTTAAATGCCATTTTTTTTAAAGAAAGTATCTGAACAGCCCATTTAGAATATTCACTATCATCTTCACCATTAAGCCAACCTTTGATAGCTATTTAATTTCAAGGCAGGTACACGTTCTTTTTTCTGTAGAGTCTAGGAGATGGGAGGGATGGTTTTGACTATCAATTACTCAGAGGCCTGAGGTTATTAATTCTTGCCTTTAGTGATCTCTCCAGTAGAAGCTTTGGCTTGTTTGTTTTGTTTTCATTCTTTCTCTTTTTAGCATTTAATCCCACAGGAGTGAACAAGCTTTCCAACATATCAATCTTCACACAACAGTTCCTGGGTTTGGCTTTCATATCTGCATTATGCTTAATGAGGAGTTTCACGTGAAATTACCTTCTCTTTGACATAGCACCATTCAAAGGCTTTTACCCTAAAGTGCTAGAGATCCTTATGAGTGCCATTCACTGTGTGACCTTAAGAAAATCTCTACTGATCATTAAAGGATCTTGAAATGCTTTTTGGTGGTTTTATCTTTGTAAAAACAAACAAACAAAAGCATTAAATTCTTTAAACTACAAATTATTTCCTAGTCACATTATATCACGTGAAAGTAGGTAATTTAAGCTAACCCTATAATGATATATTCGTCTCAGCAATGGAGTCTGTAAGAACACATAGGTTTCGTGTCCAACAGTATTAGTAATGGTAGTAATTATATGTTCTGTAATGGTGCTAAGTAACATATAATGATGAGAATAATGCATAATCACTAACATAACTGATAATATATAATGATGCATATTAATATACATTAGTATAACTATAAAAAGAATAACAATTACCATCAATAATCACCTTAATCTCTACCTCACGATATCCTCAGGGACACAAGCTTTCTTTCTGTTTTACAGATCAGAAAAGAGAGACCCAGTAGCACAGTGAGGAGAACAGGACAATAACACGTCTCTAACTCCCTGTTGTTGTTGTTGTTATGTGCCGTCTAGTCATTTGCGACTCATAGAAACCCTATATACCACAGCCCTAAACCCTGCTCTATCCTGTGCTGATCGCACTGCCTCTGACACACCCATCCCCATTACCCCAGTCACTGAATCAATTCATCTCATAGAGGGTCTTCCCCTCCTGTGCTGTCCCTTCACCCTCCCAAGCATGATGTCCCTCTCCAAGGACCGGTCCCTCCTTACAACATGTCTAACTTCCTAGCACACTCTTTTTCCTCTGTTAATCCACACCCAACACTCTGCCAGCACCACAGTTCAAAGGTATCCATGCTTTTCATGTAACAATAATAACAACAATATTATTATTATTATTATTATTCTGATAAAAAGAATTCACTGTGTTAATATTGTGTTTCATTGTTCACTAAGAAAAGTTACTTTAGGTAAAATTTACCATGAGTTATCTGATGCAAAGCAGAAATTGTATAGATTAGGGAATATGATTCTGTTATAAACCTTAGAGTTGATGAAATGAAACTAAGAATAGTGATGAAAGAGCAAAATTTATTTCTTTGGAAATGCAAGATGGATGAAAAAGAAATGGGAAGCATCTTAGAATTCAAGCAGGGCTTTAAACATTGAAGAGGAGATTTTATAACATCAGTAGGACTGGATAATATATTTAATTTAGGACAGAGGTAGAGCTCTGAACTTAGAGCTTAGAAGAAACAATACTGTGGAACCTCTCTCAGAAATTAGTGTGTGTAAGAAGTTATTGGTTTGGGAGTTAAACTGAAGACTCACAATAAAATTCTATAGAAAGATAAAGGCAACTTCTTACAATTTACACCAACAGAAAGCACTTAGGCCGAATAAATGTTAGTTAAACTTTAAGGATTAAATTACAAATTTACTCGAGTGATTTAAACTTTTACTGCCAACGTAGCGATGTTGAGTCATAAGGGATCTGAAATGTTTCCAGAGTATTAAAATCGACTGTGTTTTACTCTTATAACAAAAAAGATATCTTCACTTTCAGAGGCAAACACATAGCAAATCCTATACATTGTAATGGGGCTGCTGTAATTGCATAGTTTCATTAAAATGATTTTATTACTAACTTACTAGTTTTCTGTTAATTATCATTTCAAAAGAAGAAACACTATTACTTTTAAAGCCTACATAAAAGTGAGCTTAAGCAAGCATGGCAAAAAAAAGCCAGCAAGAGAAAATATAAAAAGCAGCTATTAATATTAACAGTTATAGTTGGGCGCTTGTTCATTTAATAAATCTTTGCAATATTAGCAAGATTGATGAGAAGTAGGACAAATGAGAAGAACATGAGATAAGCGATCATTTGTTATCATTACTGAGATATAAAGTATGATTCAGTGTTTCATAATGGATGTTAAATTTGATTTAACATATGGTTGGCTCATTTGCTGAAAACTATCCTTAAAGACATAAACTTATTTTCAAGTCAAAGCCATTGTCTTAATAACAGGCTTTGAATTATCTTTTGGTCAGAGACTGCATAAACTCAGTAAGCAGTGGCTTGGGGAGAAGGCAGAGGAAAAGCTGTTTCTTAGAAAAACAAATGTATTATATACACAGATTCATGAAACTTTCCCTAGAAAATATCACTGCTGAGGTTCAGGGATTGAAGGATGGACCCACATTAGCGCCAGTGCTGGAGATAGAAGATTCAGAAATAAGTTGTCACATAATCAGTAAAGAACCCTGTCATTTCTTTAACTGCTCCGGCAGCTACCTAAGAAATTCTCCTTTGTCAACTTCATCTGTACAGTAATGAAAGAACATCAGTCCCCACTTTAAGTTGAGTGGATTAAGCAGATCACTGAAAGTGCTGTTAAAATAATTTATAATCTATCATTATACTTCATGAATGATCCTACCTGGAATGAAAGACACTTAGAAATATTGGTTATGTGTGTATACTCCCACCAGTCATTCCTTTTTTTCTAAGATCTCACTTTCATCAATATCATTACATTAAAAAAGTACTGTGTTTAATACAATTTTTAATTTATCTTATGTTTTACATACATGAAACACAATCTATATGAATTATATATATAAAACAATTTCTATATTTTCTAAATCAAAACAAGACCAATTTCTCTCAAGTGATTGAAACTTAGCATACTCTCTTGTGTTTTATGGTTGAATTGTTTTCTACATAGTTTTCAATGGCTGTGACCTTTTTTTGACTTAAATCAGCAGACTTTCAAGGTGCCTCTGGGCCAGCTCCAAAACCAACCTTTTCGCCACGAAGGAGTGTGTTAACCATTTGAATCATCTAAGTACTCTGTGTCTGAGCTCTGGTGGTCTAGTGGTAAGAAGCTGTGCTGCAGTCCCAAAGCATGTGGTTCAAATCCACCAGTGGCTCCACAGGAGAAGGATGGGCAGTCTCCTCTCATTTGATTTACTGCCTCAGAAAACTCACTGGTGGGTCAGCCATGAGATGGTTCCGACTCAACAGCACAAAATAAAAACAAGTACTCCATGTACCTCCAAGACTAGAGGTTGTTCTCAGTCATTTCGTTAATCTTGTGGTTGCTGTGTGCCATCTAGCTTTGTAGTAGAAGGTTAATAGCTTAAGATAGTACGTAGCTTCACTCTAAAGTCAGAGACAGAAAGATCAACATAGGATAGAGTTTAGGGTTGTTGTACATAGCGTCACCATGAGTTGCAGGCAACTCGACAGCACATAACAACAACAAAGTCAGGTTCATTAAGAAAAGATTTATCTTCCAAAAGAAAATGTGAGTCACCTATTTGTTTTGATAACTATACATTCCCCTATTCTTGTACACCAAAACGAAAACCAGACCTATTGCTGGTTTAAGAGGATTCCTACTCATAGGGACCCTCGATCACGTTTCCAAGGCTATGAATCTTTTTAAGAGGAGATTGTTCATTTTTCTCCCAAGGAGAATTTGGTGGTTTCATACCGCTGACCTTTTGGTTAGGGGTTCAATACACTATGCCACCTCTCCTCAACCTAGCTGAAATAAGAGATTGCTGTGCAGCTCTATTATCCTGCCTTTGAAACTAATCTAGATGTGGGAAACAGAATTTCACCATACTCTATGGACAAAATCAATATATGTTGTCAAGTTACATCTTCTCTGATCAGAGTCATCTAATTCACAGTCGACCATGAGAAACACATTTAAAAAAAAGACCACTGCAGCTAAATAAGCTGTATGTACTCATTCTTCCATTGTGTTCTCCAGCAAATGTTCTCATTTCGTGGTGTTGATTGTATTTATTGCAACGTTACTACCCATGTTGGGTACTGATAAGCTTCGTGCCACTGATCAGTCACTCTGATCTATGGCCTTCATTCTGCTCACTTATAAAATAAAGAGCCTAAATTACTTCTGCGATTCATGAAAGCAGATTCTGCCATCAGGAGGGCTCCAAAATAGTCACTCTCACCTCTCACAAAGGAGTGTGCACTAGATACTGAGTAGCAATGATTGATTTTAGCATCTCAGTGATTGGTCCATCCTGTAGACAATGCAAGGCTGAGTAATGTTTCATTCTGTTTTGTATGACGCAGCCATGAATAAGGACTAATTCCATGAAAGACAAAACAATCACTCACTGGGCACATAGTGCATGTTAAGGTCCACAGAAATTTGTACTTCTGAAGTCTGCGCAATGATTATGTGCATTTTTCAAATAAGAAAAACTCAGAGAGAAAAAAAAGTTTAACAAAGCATTAAGTGTCAGAACTTGGATTCTTCCAACCGAAGTTGACTTAACTAAGCATGGACTCTGTCACTAGGGTGTTTCTGTATTTACCTCAGCAATGTCCCTACCAGTCGATGGCCAGTATCAGTGATAGTTCCCTCGCCCTTTATCCCACTCTCAGAGAACTGGCTTAGGAAGTTTGGCAGAAGAGAAATCTACTCTCCCTTGCTTCCATGCATCCATTTGCCTATAAGTTCCTTCTTTTTTTTTTTTAACTAATTTTAATGAACATTTATAGAGATTTTGGATTTCCACTCATTCATTGTTGCACTTTTCTCCCTGCCCCACCCCTCCCCCCAGTTCACTCTTCTCTTTGAAAAGTAAAAGAAAAAATCCCTTCATTGATATACAATGCCCCCCACCCCAGCCCCAAGTATGCTCCACTATGCAACCTTCGTTCTGGACTCTTGTCATAATGATAATATCCAATCACATACCACTATTAAACTGTCTTCTCCCTCATATGTTTCAATGCAGTATACATAATTGATCCAATTGTTGTCAGTCTCATTCTACAACAGTGGCACTATGCAATATTTGTTCTTTTGTGACTGGGATATTTCACTCAGCATAATGTCCTCCAGGGTCACCCATTTTGAATAATATTGCATGAGTTCCTTGTTTTTCAATACTACATAGTATTCCATTGTATGACTATATCAGAGTTTCTCTAATAGCAAAGAGTTGGAAACAACCTAAGTGCCCATCAACAAACAAATGGATAGAGAAGCTCTGGTATATTCACACAATGGAATAAGTTCCTTCTTGTGTGAGCTAACAGCTGTCCATAGAGAAGAGCATTCTCTCACAGCAGTAGCCTCAATTCAAGTCCCTAGGTCTATCTGACAACTTCCAGCTCATGCTAGACTTTGAGTTGAATGCAAACAAGTGACGGACGGGCCCCTTCAATGTCATCTTTTGGGCAAGGATTCTGGAACTTTTGCAGCCATGCATGCTGAGATCAGGTGCCTGCGCCAATGCACTCTGCTGTGCAACCTCACCCTTAGATGGGCTCTTTCTTCTGTCCAGACTTACCAGTAGCCATCAGCTCTGACCTGAGGTCTGAGATCCCAGCACGTCTAATGTGTTTAAAATAGAAACCCAAACCTAGGCAGAGCTCACAGACACACAGCTGCACCAACTTTATTAATTAGTGCCCAGAACCTTTGGAGAATTGATTTCCGCTTTGATCCCGACCTGCACATTTCTATCCCTGATATCTAAACAGCAAATCATGTTATCTTATAATTAAGTGATAATCTTCATGACAGAGATGACAGGACTATAAATGGCTTCTGCAAGTGATTAAAATAACTTCCTCCCTCTTCCCATCCAGGCCTGGAATATTCTCTAACTGCACACAGCTATCAGTTGTTAATAAACTCCCAGTGACATGAATGTCTTTCCTATTCAATAAGATATCAAGCTCATCACGTTCTCTCCAGAAATCATATACATCTCATTTTCCTCATGCTTAAAGAACTATTTCCTACTAGGATTAAGGTACCACATAAATATAGCAAGACATTTGAGTTTAATATTTATATTATGAAATTTTTGAAATATATAAAATAATAATAATAAACAGAACTGTATTACATAAACATATAATGTTAAGAGATTTGATCATTATTACTAATGTTGCATTGAATATTTAAGAAGCAACAGAAAGGATAAATGAAAATAAGATTGGGGCTGGGTAGGGAGGAAAATGTTCAATAATGGATGAATGGAAATCCAATTTTTCTGTAAACTTTCATTAAGATGACAAAGAATATAAGATTAACTTCACTAAAGTAATTGAGTATTAATTGAACGTGGTACATACTATACACTATAAAGAGTGCTGAGGTATATCTCATTAAGTGTTGGTCTGGTAACCAAAAGGATAGTGGTTCAAATCCATTATACACTGCAGGGAGAAAGATGAGCTATATCCTCTAGTCAAGCTTTGGAGATCTCTGGAGGATTTCTAATAGTTGGAATCAGTTCAAAGGCAGCAAAGTTTTGGGCTTTTGGTACCTACTATGGGGAATGTGGTGGTGCTTGGTTAGGGATATTATGCGGATGTCAGATGGATCCTGGTTGAAAGCAGAGAACACCAGAAGAATGTCAGTTTGTAGATTATTGACTATGCAAAGTAATTTGACTGTGTGGATCCTAACATTCTGTTGGTAACATTGAGAAGAATGGAAATCCCAGAACATTTAATTATGCTCATATGAAGCCTATACCTCGACCAAAAAGATGTTTTCCAGATAGAACAAGGAAACATTGCATGGTTTAAAATCAAGAAAGTTGTGTGTCAAGGTTGTATTCTTTCTCCATATTTATTCAATTTGTATGTTGAGCAAATAATTTGAGAAGCTGGAGTCTGTGAAGAATAAATAATGTGTTGTCAGGATCAGAGGAAGACTCATCCACAACCTGCCTTATACAAAAGACACAACCTTGCTTGCTGAAAATAAGGACATGAAACACTTGTTACAGAAGGTAAAGGACTACTGCATTCAATATAGATTGCATATCAACACCAAGAAGACCAAAATCTTTACCTCTGGACCAATAAGCAACATAATGATTAATGGGGGGGGGGAATTATTGACAACTTCACCTTACATGGATCCACAATCAACACCCTTAGAACCAGAAGTCATGAGATCACATGACATATGCATTGAGCAAGTCAAATGTCAGGGACTTCCCTAAATTACTGAGGAGCAACGATATCTGTTTGAAGACTAAGGTGTGCCTGATTGAGGTAATAGTCTTTTCAATCACTTGTGATGTATCTTAGAGCTGGACAATGACTAAGGATGGCAAGAAGAATTGATGCCTTTAAGTTGTAGTGATTGGAGAAGAATACTGGATATCTGATGGACATCCAATAGAATAAATAGATATGTTTTGGAGAAAGTGCATCCAGAGAACTCCTTGGAAAACAACAACACAAAATCCCAGAGTACTTGTTGGAGGTAAAGATGACAAAGGGTCATCTCACATAGCTTGGCCAAGCTAGTTGTTGCGTGCTGTCAAGTCAGAACAGACCTACAGCTGGTTTTCAGAGGCAATAAAGCAGGTTGTTGGTAGTAAAGGCTATTCCTTGGGAAGGGTGTCATGCCCGGAAAAATGAAGGGTTAGTGAAAAAGAAGACGACCCTCAATGAGGTACATTGACACTGTGAGTACAGCAATGCATTCAACTGTGAGAAATGATGAGGATGGCAAAGGGTATGTCAGAGTTCACATCTGCTGTTCATAGGGTCACTGGGAGTTGTCCTCATCTCGACAGCACCTAACAACATGGCTAAGGTATTGGGATGCTGGCTTAAAAGTCAGTGAATCAAACCCACGAGCCACCATTGGTGGGAGGAAGATGGAACCATCTTCTCCCATAATATTTACAGCTTTGGAAAACCAAGGAAGCAGTTCTATTCTGTCCTACAGAGTTGCTATTATTGTTGTTATGTGCTGTCGAGTCATTTGAGATTCTTAGCAACCCTATGTACAATAGCTCTGAAACCTGCTCTATCTTGAGCCAACCTCATTGTCTCTGACCCATCTGCCCCCTTTAACCCGTTAACTCAGTCACTCATCTCAGCCAATGCATCTCACCCAAGGTCTTCTCCTCTTGCGCTGTCCCTCCACCCTCCCAAGCATAATGTCCCTCTTCAAGGACTGGTCCCTCCTTGCAAAATGTCCAAAGTATGTTAAACAGAGCTTCAAATTCTTGCCTCAAAGGAGCAGCCTGGTTTCACCCTGTCCAGGACGAACTTGTTTGTTCTCCTAGAAGTTTATGGTAGACTCAATACTCTTCTTCAGCACCACAGCTCAAAGACATCAATTCTTCTGTCAACTTGATGACAGTGAGTTTGATTTCTTGGTTTGGTTATCTAGCATGTGCTTGTTATGGTTTAAGCTGCTGACTATATTATATTAAACAAGCTATTTCCCTAAGACAGAGTGAGGAGGGTACATAAGAATTTATCTGCATCAACTAGTAGTCATAGTAATTTAAAGATCGATGAAAAGAGTGCTGGGATCCATTAGTGATGCCTTCTAGGAAGCTTGGACATGAGATTGGAGCAATCCATTTCTTGTACACTGAATGAGCATTGCACAGGCATGTAATATTCTTATTGAGTGGTGAGAGGCTTTAGAGCTACAATTTGTGCTTATTTCACCTCTGAATATCTCAAAACCCCTAACACAGTTCTTTGTTTATGGTATATACTCATTTTCCTAGATAAATAGATGGATAGATTGCGCTTGTTTGTTTCTGACCATGTAATTTTGCTGTTATTTCATATTATCTGTTAGATTTTAAACTTTTCTTTTTTGTTATTCTTCTGGTCATTGTTTTCTTCTGCTGTGCTCCTCATTCTCTGCTTTCTTCTCTCCTTCTTTGTTCCCACCTCCTCCTCTCCCTCCCTTCATCTTTCTAAATGTATCACAAACTGTTGCTGGATCCCATCTTCTTTTGCCTTTTTCTTTGCATGAATTCAACAAATGCAGTCTGAATATATTACCACTCTTTGTTACCTACACAGGTCAAAGACTTGTTCAATCCACCTTCAAACCTTTTCCACACTACATATTCTTGTTTGCATTCACAATCTCTCAATAGAAGTTAGATCTCTGTTTTCTTGTGAATAAAGCAGCATACATATGAAGACCTGGGACACGTCCCATTTCTACTGAGGTCCTGAATTTGACTTTGTATGGGTGTGAGAAATCTATTATTGCATATTTACTCTAGTTTTGTTATTTCCCCCCCTCATGTTTAGTTCTTGATGTTTAGAACATTTCAAATGTATATTATATTCAGTATGTGCCATACTGGATTTCTTCCTTGTATAGTTTCTTTTTCTCAACCCTAACTATTCAAGTTTCTCTTGTAATCAAATTAAAACTAAGACCTAAAATACCCTCTCAAGTTAATATTCCTGCTTTTTCATATTCTTAGATGCCATCAACACATTCTTAGCTGGGGTAGAGTTCATTGTTATATGCGGAGGTCCACTGTTACATGCTTAAATCCACTGTTAAAGCCATCCTGCCCAATCATCTCACTTCCGCTTTTCCATGACCTTCTATAATGTTCACATTCCCATTATGGCTTTTACACAAGGCACTCAACTTTCAAGTCATATCCGATTGGCCTTATTTTTGATGCTTAGATTCTCATCCAAAAGACTTACTTCCTCTCACCAAATCCTTACTTTCTCTGTTTTTCTTAGTTTCTGGTTTTCTGTGTCTCTGCGGTTCTAAAACTTTCTTTGGGATTCTGTGCCTTCCCATTTTTCCATCTTCTCTCTCTTGCCTTCACTTTTACATACAAAGTGAAGCCCATATGGCAAACAGCAAGAAAGCCACTAACAGGGAGCGGCTACTGGCCCTCCATCAGGTTTCCAAGACAGTAAATGTTTACAAGGGTAGACTGCCTAGCTTTCTGTCATGGAGAGCTGATGGAGTCAAACCACCAATCTTCTCTTTCTAGGCACTACACCACCAAGTGTTCTTGGTCATACTTATTCCCTTTTACTTTGGGTACAAGTTCATTTCCCCATGCAGCCAATTCTAGAGTAAAAAGGAACCTTGCAAACCAAGGAGGATTCAAAAGACAAGATAGCCAGGTGTGAGAACTGCCCCTGACGGGGAGTGTAAAATCTAGTACATCCTGTCTAGCTTTGCTTTTGTCACTTTGAATTTGAAAGTTAAAATCAGGCTATGTCTTGAGTTTTTTCCTAATTAAGAAGTTATGAAAATTATGAATTATTACACTTTTACATGCTAAGTGCTACATATGATTATCACATTTAATGATTACAGATATTCTAGAAAATTAGCACCGCTAAGTTCTGGTGGCCTAGTGTCAAGAAGCAACCCCAGTGGTACACAGTTTGAAGCCACCAGCTGGGCAATCTCCTCTCCTGCAATTAACTGCCTCTGAAAATGTGCTGGAGGGTCAGCTATGAGTTGGTTCCAACTTGACAGTATACAACAACAGCCACATAACCCAAATATAACCTCATTATATAACATGGAGACTGGGGATAAGAACAGTCAAGTAACTTCACAATCACTATGGACTGCAAACTAAACTCCCAATGGCATGTCTTCCAAGTTATATACTCGGCATCATATTCTCATAGAAATGGATCATCTGCATGCTTGTTGTTGTTATGTGCCATAGAGTTGCCTGCGACCCATAGCGACCCCGTGTACAACAGCTCTAAACTCTGCCCTGTCCTGAGCCAGTCTCACTGACTCCAACACATCAGCCCCCATTGCCCCAGACACTGTATCAATCCATCTCGTCTGGGGTCTCCCTCTCCTGTGCTGTCCCTCCACCCTTCTGAGCATGACATCCTTCTCCAAGGACCTGTCCCTCCTGGCCACATGCCCAAATTATGTGAGAAGAAGCTTTAAAATCCTAGCCTCATGAGCATCTGCATGCTTATACAATTTTTAAAGATGAAACTTTTGATATGTGATTTTTGTAAAGACTCAAATCATGTCAAGAATTAAGTACAGCAGGTAAGATTTGTCATCATTTTCTAAAAAAAACGGATTTCATATACCTTTTAATAGCTTGTGTCAAGAGAATGCAGCAGTATTACATTGTCGAACAATTATTTCGCATCTTAAGATGACTTTAAAAGATACCAAATTGTGCCATGCTTGTGCAAAATACTGTCTTACTTCGTATCTATACACATGTATTCATAGTTACCTATCAATCTATCTATGGTCTAAACCAATGCCCATGGAAGTAGAGGCATTATGTATACCTGTAACAGTCAGTGTCTTGAGAAAACTATCTCCACTTTCCATCTTTACAAAACAGGGACCCTACCTAGTCAGCACTTCTGGAACCCCATTATTCCCTTCTGCTGCTCACAAATGTAGCATCTTCCTTTGGTTCTCCAAGACTGTCCCCCCAACATCAGGTCTAATCCTATCAAAAATCTTTTAATACTGTCACTATGGGTGGGACCCAAGTCATTTCTCATTAGCACTGGGACAATAGGTTTCTACCTAGGACCCTTTGTCCCCATTCAAACCTCCAAACAATAGAACAATCATCTTCTCACAGTACAAATAATAAAAGTTAATCCTTTGCTTAACCCAATATTGGTCCCCACTGTATGGTACTATACTAGAAACAAAATACAAACACCCTTCCGTTACTTTGGAGGTTGACCATCCACACAGTGATCTTCAGCTATAATACATAAGCTAGGTCTTTTTTATTCATCCAACAGAGTGAGCAATAGTCCCAGCACAGGACCTTTGCATATGTTTGTCTGTTGACCAGAGTTCATTTTCCGTCTCTCCATCTCCAACTAATTCTTTTTATCCCTCAGACTTGAAATGTAATCCCTTCACCAGAGTGTAATCCATGGTTTCTCCAGTTCCAGTATTTTCTCACTCTGAGAAACCTATACTTGGCCCAAGAGGCAGTCATCAGAACCGAGCAAAGAAAATTGGTAAGGGCGTACACCAGGGATGTGTCCTGTCTCCATACCGTTTCAACCTGTATGCAGAACAGATTAGCTGGGAGGCTGGGCTCTATGAGGAGAATTGTGGGGTCAAGATTGGTGGAAGATCTATCAACAATCTGCGATATGCAGATGACACAACCCTGCTTGCTGAAACTGAGGAGGACCTGAAGCGCTTGCTGCAGAGGGTAAAGGACTGCAGCCCCCAATATAGATTGAGGGTGAATATCAAGAAAACAAAGATTCTCACCGCTGGACCAACTGGCAGCATCGGGATGGATGGTGAAGAGATTGAGATTGTTCACAGCTTTAGTTTGCTTGGCTCCACAGTCAACACTCTTGGCACCAGTAGCCAGGAAATTAAAAGATGTCTTGTCATGGGAAAGTCTGCTGTTAGGGACCTCTTTAAAGTACTCAAGAGCAATGGTGTCTCTCTGAAGACTAAGGTGCGTCTGATACAGGCATGGTCTTCGCAATCACTTGTTGTGCATCAGAGAGTTGGACAATGACTAAGGAGGATAGAAGGAGAATTGATGCTTTTGAGCTTTGGTGCTGATGAAGAGTATTGAGAATACCATGGACTGCTAGGAAAACAAACAGATTCACCCTGGAGAGGGAGAGGGTTAAACCGGGCAGGTCCTTGGAGGCAAGGATTCTGAGGCTCCATCTAACATATTTTGCTCATGTTGTAAAGAGGGAGAGGTCCTTGGAGAGGGACATCATGCTTGGGAGGGTGGAGGGACAGCGCAGGAGGGGAAGGCTCTCTATGAGGTGGATTGATTCAGTGACTGGGATAATTGGGATGGAGTGTCAGAGACAGTGCGATTGGCATAGGACAGAGCAGAGTTTAGGGCTGTTATACATATAGGGTCGCTATGAGTCGCAAGCGACTCAACGGTACATAACAACAACAATATTCTTAATTTGCTTCCTTTGTAAGACTTTCAACTGGAAATTATTTTCCTTGTCATGTGGACATGCACTCACCAACTCTCTTCGCTCACTACCATACAGGCCTCAATATGGCAGAAAACAAGTTCCCTCTGCTTAAAGGTACAGCCTCCGGCACATAATAAAAATCCCAGCACATATTATAGGTTAATAACAATCTTTTAAATGAAAGAACATATTACCTCAGTGCTGGGGAGTTTTTTGGCTTATTTTTATTCTCCATTTTCAAAGAAATATTTTTAAAAGAAAAATGGAAAGGTTAGCAAAAAATAAGAGTATTTTATAAATTATTATTGGCCTTTGATATTAAAAGAAGGGGAAGAATTTTAACATGTTGTTGTCATGTGCTGTGGAGTCGCTTGTGACTCATAGCGACCCTATGTACAACAGCTCTAAATTCTGCTCTGTCCTGTGCCAATTTCACTGTCTCCGACACACTCATCCCAATTGCCCCAGTCACCTAATCAATCCATCTCCCAGAGGGCCTTACCCTCCTGCGCCTGCCCTCCACCCTCCCAAGCATGATTTCCCTCTCCAAGGACCGTCTCTCCCTACAACATGACCAAAGTATGTCAGACGAAGCCTCAGAATCCTTGCCTCCAAGGAGCAGCCCAGTTTAACCCTCTCCAGGGTGAATCTGTTTGTTCTCACCAAAGCTCAAAAGCATCAATTCTCCTTCTATTGTCCTTGGTCATTGTCCAGCTCTCTGATGCATAACAAGTGATTGCGAAGACCATGGCCTGTACCAGATGCACCTTTGTCTCCAGAGACACACCGTTGCTCTTGAGTACTTTAGAGAGGTCCCTAACAGCAGACTTTCCCA
>NW_006399863.1:292792-293916 GCF_000299155.1 Elephantulus edwardii | reverse complement strand
CATCTATTAGCTGAAATATGTCAATTGGTATACCATCTATTCCTGGGGTCTTATTTTTTGCCACTTCTTTCAAAGCTGATATAATTTCTAAGTAGAACTCCTATTTAGAAAGGTCTTTTGAAATTGTGTCTATGGATTGTGAGTGAGTGATAATGCACATTCTAACACAGCATTGTATTTCTAAAAGGTCTAGTAGGTATTAGAACTCTCCAGGCATTCTCCCTTGATTTTACCATCTTCTGCTTTACTTTCACATTGATTTTCATGGATATGCATTTAACAGCCAAAGAAAATAAAACATAATTCTGCATAAAAATCATCAATAATAAAGTAGAACGATATATTAAAAAAAACCAACCTCAATTCACATTGCTAAATCCACAGTGTAAGGTGTTTTATTACATGTGAATAGCATTTAAATTAATATCTTACTTCAGTGTTGTCCTAAGTTAGATTCCTAGAGATAAGTGAGATCCTAAAATAATCACAAAAACAGTTACTATACAAACATGAGAATTTTAAAAAATATATGTCACTTTCTAGCTATAAATATGAGTCAAAGGTTTAATGTGCAATCACATTAACAACCCTAATGAAAACCTGTTGTTTGTTGTTAAGTGCAGTTGTGCTGTAGACGACTCATAAAGACCCTACGGATGAAAGACCTGAACACTTGTGTAACTTTCATCAGTGGAAACCTAATGATGTATATTATTGAGATGGGACTAGTTTGCTAATTCTTAAAACATCTTAAGTTTTAATTGCTGAAATAGACAAAGAAGATAATGAGGACCAGCACCAATTTGGGAGAGACACAAAAACCTGTGAGCTTTCAAATATGATGTGAGATAAATGCAAAAAACCAAACAAAAAGAAAAATTCCGTTTTTGTGGTGTTGATTGAACAGATGACTATCCCAGGTGTGTGAGAGGAGAAATGATCTCCACAAGCTTTATTTTTATTGTTGTAGTTGACTTTCAGATTTGACCTCAGCTTCTAGAAGGAAGAAAGGTCTAACTTGTTGAAGTTACTGATGGAAAATGTTAATGAATGCCTTTTCACCTGTTTGTGCTCATTTGAATGTTCTTTCTGGTGCACTAGCTAGTAAAGTCCTTTATTCATTA
>NW_006399863.1:273489-291931 GCF_000299155.1 Elephantulus edwardii | reverse complement strand
ATTCAGCAAATAATATTCTTCCTATTGTTGTCTTGTTATTTGTTTGGTAAACTTTTTTGATAAAATTAATTTCTTACAAAGTCTCATTGATCTATACTGCTTTTTAACAGATTTTGTTAAATCTGTTGCTGAATGCTAGACCCAACAACATTGTGCTTGCACTTCCTTTTAAGAATTTTTTTGGTTTTAATTTTCACATTTAAGTCTTCAATCCATTATTAATTTGGCTTTGTGCATGGTGTAAGGAACGTATTCTATTTTATTGTTTTGCATACGTAAATCCAAGTTTCCCAACAATATCTGTGGAAGACGTTTGTCACTTTTGTAAAAAAAACCAATCACAGAATTATGGGACTACTTCTCAACTCTTACTTCAACATCATTGTTCTATGTGTCTATAGCAATACTTACAGCAGGCTATATTTGTCACTGTTAATTGTGGATGTTTTAAAATCAGAAAGCTCAAGTCCTCCTACTTTGTTCTCACTTTCAGTGTTGCTTTATCGATTTGGCCATTCTTGTCATTCATTTTGAATAGAGTTGAGGATTGATTTTGTTTTTTGAAAGACAGCTGTTGGGCATGTGTTTGGGTTTATGTTGCACCTATAGCAGACTTTGGGTAATATTGACATTGTCATAATACTAAATCTTCTAATCCACTCATATGGTACATATTGCTACTTACATTCTGCTTATTTTAACTCTTTCAGCAGAGTTTTATATTCTTCATGGTATAAATCTTTTACATTCCAGGTTACATTTATTGAAAGGCATATTCTCTATTAGATGCTATTGTAAAGGAATTGTTTCTTTAATTTCTCTTTCTAATTTCTCATTGCTGGTATAAAGAAACTCAACAGATTTTTATTTGCTGCTACTATAATCTGCAGTTTTGCTAAATTCCTCAATTAATACCATAAATAGTTTAACATTCTCCGTAAATTTTACTATAATATTGGACTATGTCTACTTACAGAGGTAATTTTACTAACTTATTTTCCAGGTTGGATATTATTAATTTCTTTTTCTTGTAGTATTTGTCTGGCCAAGATATCTAGTATAACATTGAATATAAACGGAAAGAATGGGTACTCATCTCTTCTTCCTGATATCAAAGGGGAAAGTCTTCTTCTCCCTTTAGGTATAAAGTTGGCTGCTGTCTTTTCATATAAACCCTAAATCATAGTGAGGAACTTCCCTTCTATGCCAATCTTCCTCAGAGTTTTCTTTATGAAAAGGCTCATAAGATCTTTGTTGTTTTTGCTGTTCTTATGTGCCATCGAGTTTGAACAAACTCACAGCTGACCCTCCAGTGGGTTTTCAGAGACTGTAAATTGCATGGAAGGAGATTGTCCATCATTCTCTGGGGTTGCAGCTGAAAGAAGTGAACCATGTGCCTCTGGGTTTGCAGCACAGCTTCTCTCCAGTAGGACACTTTTGTAGAAGTAGATCACGACTTATTTCAAGGCATTTTTGCTGTTACTGTTGTTAGACGCCATTACGTCGATTATGACTAATAGCGACACTACAAACAACAGAGGCGAATCCTATCCTGTTCTGTGCCATCCTAAGCATCTCTGATACACTTGAGCCCATTGCTGTTGTCATTGTGTTCATTCATCTTGTCGGGGGTCTTCCTTGCTTCCACTGGTCCTCCACCTTTCTAAGCATTATATAACCCCTTTCAAATGAATAGCCTCTCCTAGCAACATGTGCAAAGTATCAGACATGGAGCTTTGCCATCCTTGCCTCCAAAGAGCACTGCTGTTGCATCTTTTCCCTGACATACCTGTTCAGTCTTCTGGCAGTCGGTGGGATATTCACTTCTCTTTCCAAGCACCACAAAACAACACAAAGGCATAAATTCTTCTTCTGTTACCTTTAGTTACTGTCCAGCTCTCAGATGCATAGCAAGTGATTGAAAAAAAAAACCTACAGCCTGAATCAGGTGCACTTATTCTTCAAACTGACATCATTGTTCTTTGGTGTTTTAGGGAGGTCCCTGACAGTTGACCTACCCAAAGCAATATGTCTCCTGATCTCCTCACTGCTGTTGCCAAGGATGGATTCCAGTAAGATGAAATCATTAACAAATTCAGTCCTTTCTCCATCTATTATGATGGTGCCCAGTGGTAAGCATTTTCGTTTTCTTGATATTGAGATGTAATCAATATTGAAGGCCGTAGACATGGACCCTCTGCAGCAACCGCTTCATGTTGACTCTCAGTAAGCAGTGGTGTGTCATCTGTGTAATGTTGATTACTGATGATGAGAAAGTCATCTTCTTTGTTGTTGTTGTGTGCTGTCGAGTCAGAACAGACCCATAGCTGACCCTTCAGTGGGTTTTCAGAGGCAGTTAATTGCACTGGAGGAGATTGAACAACATGCCTTAGGAATTGCAGAGCAGCCTCTTACCACTAGGCCACCCGACCTCCCTTTAAAAAGTCGTCTACAGGGGGACTCCAACTTCTGACTTTTCAGTTAGCAATCAAATTCATGAACTATTTGCACCACTGAAGGACTCCAGAAAACTTCCAATGGGCTCTATATTTCAGTCTCAGCATACTTAATATACCCTCACATACTACACAAATCTAGAATAATAGAAGACTAAAAGGCCAGCTTCACCTTGGGCCAGTCACCTTCCAGGATATGTCCTGTCAAGAGGGAAATGAGTGAAGGCAAGTGCAAATTCTCTCTGCCTGAGGGGGCGAGAGTCACCAATTATATGAAGGCTCCTGGCATGAGCAGACGAAGCAAACAAGAGGCTTATGAATAGTTGGAAGGCTCTTTTGTTTTCTTTCTTTAGCTCCTCTCCCATCTAGAAAATTATGTCTAGGGACTGGGGGATCAAAGGGTAGAGCTGAACACAGGAGTAAAACAGGGCTGTTCAACCTGACCCCACTCTCCCAACATCAGCTTTCACCAAGGTTGTTCCTGCCATTTGCTTATTTTATTTTCTTCTTAAAAGAGGGATTATTTTGAATGACCTAAATCTAAAATTAAGGTACTTCACAACTCATGACTATTTTAAATAGCATCTAGAAGAAAGAAAGAAAGGGGAAAAAACCACCCTACATTTCCGTTTTGTGACTTTATCCCCCTCCCTTGTAAACAGCAAACAGTGTGGCTTGATTGTCAGTCAGTCTAAAATCAGACTTCGTGCCAGCTGGGATCCTGGGTCTATTTATGACTGTGCTCAGTTTTTATATTAACTGTTTGTTCAAGACTGATTTTTACCACCGTTGAGACACGCTCTAACTGCAGGTCTTTCCGTCCTGTGCCAGGAAGATGGACTCAAGCTTGAACAGTCAGCGGGGTAGGCTCTGAAAGGACAGGTCGCCAGGACATACTTCGCAACTGATGCCACTGTGCTTTTAGAGAAATCAGGTCTAAACATAAGTAATTACCTAACAGATCTGGGCCAAATGGAGGTAGAAAAAGATCTGCGCCATTCGCTGCATTTGTGTAGCAGGTTCATAAATAACTTCTCAGCAGGTTGTGGTCTCTACACACTTGTTCCTGAGGCACCTGGTAAAGGCAATCTCATAAGAACAAGATCTTATTCTCTACATGTCAAAACTGTCCACATATTTGTTCTTTGAGATAATTCCAAACAGAATAGTCCTCAGTTCAGGTTATCTGCAATCCACTCAATGAGATTTAGAAAAATAGTAGGAATCAGTTTCTGGAAAAAGTACTAGACATCAGTTTCTGGAAAAAATTCTAGGCATCAGTTTCTGGGCTAAAGCCCCAGGTGATGAGGAAAGAAGCCTGGAGAAACTAGAGGTTCCCAAGAGCAGGAAGTTATTCAGCTCAAGGTTTGTGGTTAAAACCTTGATCAAAGGTGCTGCTCTAATAATTTTTAATTGTGTTGATGTCATGAAATGCTAAGTTGTGTGCCTGTAAATAGGACCCTATTTGAAATAGCTTTCTCTGCTTATGTTCTTGAGGTCAAATCAGAATAGGCCGAGTGCTGTAAAGAGAGCCGATTAGACACAGATTGGCGCACAGCACATGGAGATGGATGTCAGTAATGCAAAGCAGAGCCAAGGATCGTCGGCAGAAACCAGAACTTTAACAAGAGGCTCCTTGAAGAAAACAACATGACTAAACACAATTGGGAACTTTTAGCTTCTAGAACTGTGAGACTAAAACTTTCTGTTCTTTAAGCCACCCACTTGTGATATTTCTGTAATGGTACTTCTGGTAGTGAGGACAGCTCACTGGTGGCCCAAGGCAGGAGGGAGAGAGGAAGAGACACGACCTGGATGCTTCAGAGTTCCTGCTGGAAAGAGCATTCCTGACATTTTTGGAAGGCGACGACGCTTTGATCACTTGAGCGGTGATAAGCACACCTTGGCAGAGCCAAGGACTCCCTACTCTTTACATTCCTTATCAAAGAAAAAAATCCAGTCTAAAACTCCAACTTCTGTTTCGGATTTTGGACACATTCTCTGACTCCATTCACTGGAAACTCCCTCACACTGAGACTCCTCGCTATTCCATCCTAAACCTGCCTGTAACTCTTTCGTTAAGGTTGGACCACTATCCAATTTCCATCCTAAAGGGAGGTTTGGCTTCTGAATCTCCTCAAACATGCAAACTAGGGCAGGAATCGTCAATCACTGTCTAGCTCATAGATGACCTTCATCATCTTCATTACCCATAACACAACTTGAACAGTTGTTCAAGTTTTACCATGAACTGACCCGGGGAGAAGAATTGGGGGCTATGACCCCCTCACTGGGCCAAGTGCCCTAAGTAGACTGTGTCTCCTTCTGAGGAGGTGAATTTTTGTCTACTTTGCATAAAGATGCCTTATAGGTTAGTGGCAGTCTTGATAGAAAAATATCACAGTTGACAAGGTGTGGCGAATCTAGTAATTTTAGAAAAATCTCACTTTGGGTTTAATACAACATCTGTTTTAATCAGAAATTCATTCACTTGGAACTTTGTGTTTTTTAAACAGTGTCCTTCTGGCATAAGCATAGATACCTCTAGGGAGCTGTATTGTTCAAACAATTTTCTTTTTAAAAATACACGGGTAATGCAAACTAATAAATTATTGTATTTCCACTAAATGCAAGGAAACAACAAAGCTAATTAAGAAAGCACTCAAGCAGGTTTTCCCAAATGGGGCTTTGCCTCCCCAGGGCAGAATGACTTCCTTTTAAGAACTCCCTACCCGATGCCATAGTTACCTTATAAAGGTAATTAGTGGCATTTTAAAAACTGAACTTGCTCCTTACAAAAGGGAGCAGAGTCCTCTTGGAAAACAAAACACCTTTTTTTTTTAAATTTAAACAAAAGCTTTGAAAACCTCATTTCAATGACAGAAAATACACCACCTTGCTTAAACAGAAAAATCTTAAAGCAATAATAATTAAAGTGTAAGTTAAACTGAGAGAACGCCTCCCATCTGTGATTCTTACTCCAGGGGGAACATGATTAGGTAGCTAGCTGTCAATTCACGCTTGTCAGTCACATCACGTGACTACTGAGGATTCATAACCGGATTTCAATGAGTCTCAGGCAGAGCCCTGGTATCGTGGATAACAACACTAGGAGGAATCGTATGATGGAGTGGAAGGTCACAGCGAACGACACACGTGCTTACACACGATGTTACGCTCTTTATCAGGTCTGATCTCTGAGCCAGCAATATCTAACTGCCTTCAAAAACTCTCAGGTGTTGAGGGAGAAAACTATTTAAAAGGGATATGTGATTAGGTATTTTTGTCTTGACAGGAGTCCAGAGTGAAGGCTGCATAGTGGAGTGGACCTGGGGGAAGGGTTTGTAAAACAATGAAAGAATTTTTCTTTTACTTTTCCAAGAGGGGGCAGGGTTGGGAGGGCAGAAAAGTGCAACAATGAATGAATGGAAATCCAAAGTCTCTATAAATTTTTACTGAAGTTAATAATAAATTCAAATTAAAAAAAATCTCTCAGGCCTTTGGGTCTACAGCTCATCGAAAGGAGTTGGGCATGAGTCACACACAGTCAGTACCACTGTGGACAAGTCACTTACACTAAGCCACTGTCCTCAACTCTAAGAGAGATGTAAGGATCCCACCCAGTCAGTGAGTTGAAAAGACAAAGTGGTATCATCTACATGCATTATTCAAACAAAGGCTTCACATAAGAGACTGTGAATCAATATAAACAAAATAAGACCAACAAAAATTTGTCACATGTTTGTTTTTATCTTGTGGCTCAGTGGCCCAGCCAATCATTATCACTAGTTCTACCACTTTCTAGATGTCTAGCTTGCTGGGGATTATAGGGATTATAACACTTGCATTAAAGACGAATGTCTTCCACTGTAAAACCCAGTACCTCACTTAATTGTCCCACCCCGGCGCAGAAGCTCCTGATTCTGTAGAAATTGCTGAAAGGAAACCAAACATTTCAGAATCCTGCAGTAGATAACTCTGTTGTGAAAACTGAGGCTAAGCACTGTTGTACAACACGTGAGCCACATAAGGGAGCTATTAGCACTCAGACAGAAAGAGTCTGGGGTTATCTGACAATAACTGTGAAAGAATCAGGGAGCTCTGATGGCTCGGTGGTAAGAAGTTGAGCAGCCAACCTAAAGGCAGATGGTTCCAAACCACCAGCCGCTCTGCGGAAGGAAGGTGAATAATCTCCTCTCATGCAATTTATTTATATCTCTGACTACCCACTGGAGGGTCAGCTCTGAGTTAGATTCCACCAGATAAAACAGAACAGAATGAATGGAAATCCAAGTTCTTTATAAACTTTCATTAAAATATCAATTTAAAATATTAAATTTAAAAAACCCCAAAAAACATAACAATGTTGGTGGACAATATGGAATTTAGTCAAAGAAAAGTCAGTAAAAACATTCTCTTTCAGAAGATGTTGAAAAAACAGTTTTTCTTGAGGGTAACAGTATTTTCTACAGACACGCATGTTCTCACCTAACAAATTCTAGAACATTTAGCAATCACCTTTCACCTAAAGCTGCCATTCCCTATATGACTTCCACACAGTGTGGGATTCTCCAAAGCCCCTCAATACCCGTCATTGCCACCTCACAGCAATATTAACAGCTAGGCTCTGTGATCTCCAAGCTTCAGAAAGAGATTGAAGCTTAGAGGAGACAAGGAAGTCTTTTAACAAAAGGAGGGCTACTTAAAACAGAGAATTGGCTACTTACAAAGTACCGGGAAGTACTGAAGATGTGGGCTCTGAGGGACATCCATGAGGAGTGCTGCTCTCTCTGACGCCTTCAGGAAGGCAGAAAACCAGGAAGCCCTGGTGGAACCCTGACATGTTAGAAACAGATCACTGGACTCATGGCAGGGGTTAGACAGTTGCTGTTGCTGACAGAATCTTTATGGCATAAGCTTTATAGGAAAGCTGTACTAACAAAGAAAAGGATGCCTTGTGTCCTGTTTCTAAAGAATCTTAAAGCCAGTGACTAAAGTACCACTGGGGGGGGGGTGGGGAAACAATGTTCTCATCAACAAACAGCAAAGAATAAAGAAAGATGGCATTGGCCTCACTTTGCTTTTCAAAATTCAAGCAAACCCATCTACTTGGGAAGAGCAGCTTCTTGGTCTAGGTATAGCTTTCATATAAGCATTATCAAGTGTTCTGGGATTCCTATTATTCTCAATGTTAGCCGTAGTTTATTATGATACACACAGTCAAATTCTTTGGATAGTCAATAAAACACAAATAAACATTCTCTTTCAACCAGGATCCAGCATTGATATCCTTGGTGCCATGGCCTCTTCTAACCTTCTAAACCTAACCTAAACTTCTGGCAGTTTTCTGTCAATGTATTGTTTTAATTGTTTGGTTTTTTTTTTTGATGGAAGTGAAGGGGACTTGGAATGGGTGTTACCTATGACCTAAGACTACAAACTTCAATATGTATTGCATCTGAATAACAAGAAGACAAAATTCCTCACCATTAGATTTAGAAGCAACACCATAATAGATGGAGAAAAAACTGAAATTGTCAATAATAATAATAATAATAATAATAATAATAATAATAATATCATCTTATTTAGATCCACAATCAATATCCTTGGTACTAGCAGTCAGGAGATCAGGAGACATAGTGCATTGGGCAAGTCCACTGTCAGGAACCTCTCCAAATTACTAAGGACCAATGATGTCAGTTTGAAGACTAAGGTGTGCCTGATTCAGGCTATAGTCTTTTCAAGCACTTGCTAATGTAGCTCAGAGCTGGACAATGAATTAAAATAACAGGAAAAGAATTGATGCCTTTGAGCTGTGGTGTTGGACAAGAGTAATGTATATTCCATGGACTGCTAAAATAATAAACAGATATGTCTTGGAAAATGTACTTATAGGAGACCAGAATGGTAAAGCTTTGCCTCACATACTTTGGCCGTCTTGCTAGGAGAGGATATTCCTTGGAAAAGACATCATACTAGGAATGGTGGAGGGTCAGCCAGAGAGAGGAATACCGTCAACAAGATGGATTGACACAGTGACTCCGCAATTTGCTCAAGTGTATCAGAGATGAGGAGGATGGCACAGGATAGGACAGGGTTCAAATCTGCTGTTTATAGGGTCACTACGAGTCATACTCAACTTGATGACACCTACCAACAAAAATAATGGTCTCTATGAGTTGAAATTAATTCCACGGCAGTGAATGTACTATTGAGTTAAGAAATGGCAATGACCAAAGGATGATGTTTAGCTCAGGGAGACATTAATCTTTCCAGGATCTCTCATACAGTCCTTTCAAAGAAAGAAGCCTGAGGGAGCACGCACAGCCAAGGCCTGGCCTTACTGAGAAGGTTAAGACAACAAACCTTTCATTTGCTAACCTGTATTGTTAGCTGATGAATCACTGCTAAAACTCCTTTAGTGCCTTCCAGAGTTGTGAGAATTATGAAGGAAGGAAATTTGAAGGAAAAGGAATTTGTTCGCATTTCTCCTCCAAACATGTCAGCTGTGCAGTAATTAGTGTTATTGAAACAGCATGATATCCATTAAAAAAAAGAAATCACTGAAGACCTTCCAAATAATTGAGTCAAATGAGATAGTGAAAGATCAAAATAAGAAATCCACATGCCTAAAAGTTTATAAATATCAGAGGATCTGCCAGTAAAACATAAGAGGAGTCTCTTTCATCTAATATGGCCTTTGCCTGTCATTCATGCTCATATAAAATTCTTAAAATCTGTCAGTGTAGTGGTTTCTAAGTAATATGTCAACAAATATATTCACTGAGAATACTTATTCTGCCTAGAGCCAATGTTTTCATAAAAACATCCTAAAGAGTCAACTGTTAAATCAATAAAATGAATGTTTTGAGCAGGTGTTTGGAATTGTGCTGATTTATCCATATTTTCCAGTTTAATTTCCACATTTACCACCGAACTTCTGCAAGAAAACATAAACTCTACCTGGAAGGATTATGTTCTTCATAAATAAGAGGACAGTTGTGCTAAACACATCTATACTAGGAAGGGTGATTCATAAATCACATTTATTTGCCTAAATCTTTAAAGCTTTTTGTTTAACTTGTCATGCTTGGAATGCAAAGTGTCACACAGCGCAAAAGGTATTTTTTTTAAAGCTATTAACAGTTGACATGTTAATTAGGTATATTTACAAGAGGCAAAAGAGAAAAAAGGAAATGAAAATGGGATCAACTTCTTATGAAGATATGAAGAGAGAGAGAGAGAGAGAGAGAAACCACCACAAACCTGCTATTTGTTTCTTTTGTTCTTTTCCTCAGCTTGTCTCTTTGAAACAGTATAACTTAGTGGTCAAAAGCGTGAGATCTAAAGCCGGCCTCCTCCAGCTCTGGAATTGGCCAGCATGAGACCATTAGCAAATTAGTTAAAGTGAATCTGTTTTTGTGTTTGAATAAAATACAGTGTCTACCTTACAGAATTGTGTTTGAAACTGTGGTAATGCTCAAAAAAACATTTTGTACTGTGCCCAAGAGGAAAGACATGTTCAATAAATGCTCGCTATTACTATATTATTTCTATCATTACTTACTGGGTAAAGGACAAATTGTGGTAATGGGTTGTTTCAAGGTTTATTTCTATATTTTTCTCTTGCTCCAGAAATCATGCAAGATCATCAAAAAGATGCACAGGGGCCAACAAAATAGCCCAAATTGAAATAGAGACTAAATAAACAAAGCAAAGTTTACAGGCAAAACACTGAGTTAGGACTGAGACCCAGCCCATGCTGGGCGGCTGCTCTAATCAGTTACACACTTGTCTTGGGCAGATGAAAGCAAGCTGGTTCTGTGGCACAATACTCAACAGCCATGATTAAAATACACGAAATGTCCAGAAAAGCACGGAGGTTTTGTTGTAGGCTACCTGAGGACTTGCAGACAAAGGTAACAAACAGCACATCCCTACAGAAGTGCCTTAGTAGTGATCAGCATAGATGACATTGCTAGTGTCAATTCTTTCTCTTTTCTGTCGTGGGGGAAGGGCAACCAGAGGTTAGAAGCAAGGATGGTGAGACTTTTTCTCACATCCTCTTTAGTCTTTGGAAAAAGCATCAAGTTTGGAAGAGTAAAGGGTGAGCAAGAGAGGAAGGTCCTCAAGGAGGTGGGTTGATAGAGTCCAACACTTGACATAAGCACAGCAGAAACACTTAAGATGGCCCAGGACGGGCCGGGCTTCGTTCTCCTCTACACAGAATGACTGCAAGCTAGAATCGATTCAACAATGATGACCAACAGCAACAACATTTTTTTTCTTTAAAAATCCTTAAATATTATTTTTGGCATATTCAAGCTTTGGGGTTGTTTGAATTCAAAATTTCCCAGTTTCAGTGAGTCTGTTAAAGTGGTTTGCTGAGTTAAAATCATTCTGGAAATGGAGAGATTCCAATGGTATGGCGATAGAATTTCCCACTAGCATATTTTTCCCCCCAAAATACTTTGACCTAATCCTTTACCTTTGCCCTTGAACTAACACTGACTGCTCTCAAATCCTTACAGTATGTTCTTTGAACATGGACAGCCTTTGCTATTTTCCTTTGGATTATTTTCCACTGAAAAGAATCTAAAGGCCCAACTTTAGAGGTGGTCATGTCACATTATTGGCGTCTACCATAGACAAACACACAAAATATTTTTGTCTAGTTTCTCTTTAGTTTTTTTATTCCCTTGCTTTGTTCTTCAAACAAATGTCTGACTTTGTACCCACATTGCAGGTGAATTGTATACATGTTTCAACAGGTGAACTAGCATATAGTAAAGTAAGTGAATGTTTTCTACAACAGCTGATGGGGCACCTGATAGTAAGAATGTTGTTGTTGTTGTTAGGTGCCATCGAGTCACAGACGACTCATAGTGACCCTATGAACTAAAGCCTGAGCAGTGATAGTAAGAATGTTGTTGTTATGTGCCATCAAGTTGCTTGTGACTCACAGTGACCCTATGTACAACAGCCCTAAACTCTGCTCTGTCCTGTGCCAATTGCACTGTTTCCGATACACCCATCCCGATTACCCCAGTCACTGAATCAATCCACCTCACAGAGGGCCTTCCCCTCCTGCGCCGTCCCTCCACCCTCCCAAGCATGATGTCCCTTTCCAAGGACCAGTCTCTCCTTACAACATGTCCGAAGTATGTCAGACGGAGCCTTAGAATCCTTGCCTCCAAGGAGCCACCCAGTTTACCCTTTCCAGGATAGTAAGAATAGTCATGATTAATTATATTTATTGTTTATTTTTATTTTTTTTATAATTTATATGTGTGTGTACTGTTGAATCAACTCTGACTGGTACAGAAGGAGATTGCCCTTCCTTCTCCAGCAAAGCATCTGATGAGTTCGAACTGCTCGCCTTTGGGGATTGCAGCACAGCTTTTGGCCACTAGACCACCAGAGCGTCCCATGGTTAAGTGTAAATTCAAACATACAGTGCACATGGTTATATTTCCCATATTTTGTCTTAAGTTTAGTTTGGACAGTGAAATACAATCTCTGGGATGAATTAAAGGAACACATTTTTACACAATTATACATATCTATGAAAGGGGTATTCCAGTCCCAAATAATCATGATTGATCAGCAAGTAGAGAAAAACTTAGAATTTGTACATGTAATGAGGTCAAATAATGTATTGCCCTATGTGAAAGTGGAAGGAATACATGATCACTATACTAAAAAAACAAAAACAAACAAAAAAAACCAGTCAATGTTGGGCTATTTCAGGAAGTATCAAGTGTACCAAGTGATCAGAGATTGATGGTAGTGAAGAAAAGTTCAACCTGCACTGAAGTCACTGGTGAAATGCAAGGCTTTAGCAATTGATAGAAACCAATCAAGAGGCTTCAATAAACAGATACAATGCTGGAAATGCTCACTTGCCTATGTCAAAGTATTGGAAGATAGTTACCTGATTTCTTTGAATGCCTATTTCAAAGAAAGGTGATCAACAGAACATACAACTTACTAAAAATAGTATTAATAACATATACAAGCAAATTTTTCTTGAAGATGATTTGAAAATGGTTGCAGCAACCGGGAACTACCAGAAATTGAACTGCAAACTCTGTTTAAAAGAGGATGTTGAATGAGAGACACCATTGCTGATGTCATATGAATCCCAGCTGAAATCAGGCTATGACAGAAAGATGTTAGCTTGGGTCCTGTTGACTTCAGACAAACATTCCACTGTGTGGATTACAACAAATTGTGGATGACAGTGTGGATTGTGATAATTCCAAAACACTAATTGTGCTCATGCAGAATCTGTATCTTGATAAGAGCAAAAGGAATACTGCATACTGCACAGTTTAAAGTCAGAAAAGGTGTATGTCGGGTTTGTATTCTTTCATCACTCTTATGCAATCTGTATGTTAATCAAATACCTTAAGAACAAGGCATCAAGATTGGAAGAAGACTCATTAATAATCTGTTATATGAACATGGGAGGGGGGAACCATGCTGAAAGCAAAAAGGGTGTGAAGCACTGCGAGATGTAAATCGTAAGTTCTACACAGGTATTATAGTCTTATATATGGACCATATCTTAACATAAAGACAACAAAAATCCTCACAGCTGCTGAAGCCAGACCTTGAAAAAGGAAAAAGAGACCGAGGTTACTAAAGGATTACCATTTTCCTTGGGCCCACAATTTACACCCACTGAAGCAGTCATAAAAAAAATAAAATAAAAAAGAAATAAAGAAACTACATATTGCATTGGCTAATCTGTTGCAAAAGATTTCTGGGAGGTGTTAAAAAGTAGGATGCTAAGGTGTGCCTGATGTTAGTCATGGCATTTTCAATCACCTCATGGGAATGTGAAAGCTGGAATATGAATAAGGAAGATAAAAACAGTGACACCTTTGAGTGATAGTGTTGGCCTAGAAGAGTGAATGTAGAATGGATTGCCAGAAGGATAAACAAATCTGCCTTAGAAGGAGTATAGTCAGATGCTCTGTAGGAGGAAGGATAATACTTTGTTTCATGTATTTTGGTTTGATATATTCTTAGGAGGGTCTAATCATTGGAGGAGGACATATGCTTGGCAAAAAATAGGGTTAGTGAAAAATGGCAACTCTCAATAAGATACATTGGTATAGTGCCTGCAAAATGGGTTCAAAATTACAAAAAGTGTGAGGCTGGTGCACGACAAACGCTAGAACACTATACATCGGGATCAACTTAATTAGTCACCCTCTAACACATTAACTTTCAGCTTAATATCCCTGTCCCAATGAGTAATTTCTTAAACACCCACTTCCTGGTCAATATTAACCTATTTTAGAAACAAAATTAACCCCACTAGTCTCCCTCGAAGGAGCCCTAGTGGGTGGCACAATGTTCTTTGTTACTCTGAAGGTTGGAGGTTTGGGTCCATGAGCCGCTCTGTAGGGGAAAGAAGTGACTATATGCCTTGCCAAGATTACATGAAGCACTGGACACACGATAGAGAAGTTCTACTGAGTGGCTGTACTCAAACTCATTGCCTTTGAGGCAGAACCAGTTCATAGCTGACCCTCCAACTAGTTTCCAGTAGACTGTCTTATCTTTCTCCTGTAGAGCTGTTGATGGATTTTGCTATTTGGTTTGTTTTTTTCTGCTAGTTTATTTACAAAATTCAAATACATTGCTTTCAAGAATAAATTCTTTCAATTTCCCTCATCGCCCCACTCAACAAATTGTACAACCCCATGATTAATTCCCCTCTCCCCCTGCACATCCTCATCCCTCTGCTTCCAACCTCTCCCACCCCTCTTGAATCTTTATACTCATTCTGCAATAATGGTTTTATACAATATGTGTCTTTGTGGGGCTGAGTTTCTTCACTCAGCATAATGCTCTCCAGTTCCTCTCAAGTTAGGTAATAATTTATAAAATCATTGCTCCTGTGTACTGCACAGTATTCCACTGTGTGAATGTACCATGGTTTCTCAATTCATTTGTTTGTGGTTGGACATTTGTGCTGTTTCCATGTTGTTGTGATGTTTCCACCATGTTGTGATGCTGCTATGAACACTGGTGTACAAATCTCCTTTTGTGTCTCAGTTCTCATCTTTCCCCTGGTATATTCCAAGTTGTGGATGAGTTGGAACTGGTTCCTAGTTTTCCCTCCAGCAGGTTTTCAGAGATTGTGTATTGCACAGGAAGAGCATGCATGAAAGTGTGCCACCCTCTAAGGACTATGTCACCAGAGCTATGATTTGGAATAAATTCAACTTCAATAAGTGCTATCTCATGTCACCTTGTTTTTACCATAATGGTTATAAACCTCTGACTAGGATCAAAGATCCACAAAACAAACTGAAATGTTCTTTCTTTTTTGTCATTTAAAAGTCCCTAAAGATCAGAGAATTTTTCTATTAGGTTGCCAACTGGTTAGGTTGAACAATGTTTTGAATGTAACTCAAGCCACTGACTTCAAATGACCGTAAGTAAAACAGGAAGGGAAGATGAAGAGATGATATGCTCACATGAGCTCATGTGATTTCATTTAGGTTCCATATGTACGTGGTGGTCTCATTAAATAAAAAAATATATATATCCGCTATTGAAAACCCTATAGGACATAGCTCAACTCTGATTTACGTGATTACCATGAGTTGAGATTGACTCAATGGCAACTGTTTTGGATGTGTGTTTGTTTTCTATTTACAGCATCAACATCAACCAGTTCACAAAATCCTGAAAATTTAACAATGGCTCCCATGAGTTTACTTGAGTTTCTTATGGCCAACTCAAACACAACTGATGTCCTCACTGTCCTTACTTCTCTTTCCTTTCCGCTTACCTCCTTCCTAACTTCCTTCTGGTTAAAACCTTCTCAGTCAGGTTGATTCCATGTGGTGGCAGGGAGGACTACCAGGACTGTTCTCCAAAGGAGACCGATCCTTGGCTTAGGGACTTGTCCTCTCTGAATCAAACAAGGTAGCAAAGGACAGAAACAATCTGATCACAGAATTGTGGAGCTGAAGGGATCAAGGGGAACTATATGCAAATCAAAACTGATTGACACTGAGACTGTAACAATGGACTCAAGTGTATCTGAGATGGTGGGGATGGCACCAAATAGAGCAGGGTTCAGCATTCATTGTCCATGGAGTCACTATGAATCACAGTGGACTTAATGATGCTTAATAACAACAACATATGCATATCATTCGGATTAAGCAGAATGGATCTGAGATAGCTCTCCTAAGAAAGAACGTTGCAGATGAATATCATGAACAGTCACGTTCCTACTATGTGTCCACTTTCCTTTGGCCATTTGTGACAAACGCTTATAATCCAAGAAAAGAAAGTGTATTTTCAAAGAAAAAGGCATTCCTGCAGCATAGAGAAGCTGTCTTCAGTCACGGATAGATAGAAAATGCGAAGACATATAATTGCTGCATAAATTTATTAATAGAAGGTGCTAATGCCGTAAATCGTACATCTCCATTTTGACACACAATCTTTTCTTTTCCTTTCAACGAGGAAGAAAAATAAAGGAGCGGAACTGGTAATATTGCTAGCAACTAAATTGGATTTTCCACCAGAGAAAGCTGTTTAGAAAAAGCTATTCGAGAAAGTAAAATCATACTCACAAAAGGGTCTTAATGAGCCCAACCAGGAGGAAAAAGCCTGTAACAATACAAATAAAGCTTTGCAAAACCCTTTTCAGGCCTGGAAAGTGAAGCAATGCTTTGAACTCCCTATCTTGGCAGGCACGACCTCACCTGCCAGCTGAGTGTAAGATTCTGTGGAGATTTTTAGAATAAGAATTTCAACTTCGACGGGAAGTCTTCCCTACGATTCGTGACAAGAGACTGCAGCAGCTCTAGGTTTAGAGGGAAACTGATATATCCTGCCCTCAAACTGTGAAGCATTTTAAAAATAAGATGTAGACGACACGGAGCCTTTACGCTCCAGCCTCCACTGCTGTGAATGTGGTAACATCAAGAGGAAAGTCAAACACAAGATAAGGAGGGGTCGAGAGGGTTCCGCGGCTTTACCCTGGCTAGATCTCTCACCGCTTGCCCACTGAATATTTTAAAATGTTATTTAGTTCTTCTTATGGCCAAGCCACTAGAGAAGAGTAAGGGAAAAAACTGGGCGTGGGGGGATCAAACAAACAAAACAATAAGAGCGTTAATATTATTGGCCTAGTGTTTAAAGAAAAAGCACTACCAACCCAAATAGGTACAGTTTGAATCCATCAGCTACTTCTTAGGAGAAAGAAGGACAATCCTCATTTTACTGCATTTGGAAACTTGCTGACGGAGTTGATTATGTCTCAATAGCACGTAAAAAGCACAAGAACCAAGGGGGTCCTGGCAGTGTAGTGTTTTGTGCTGTGAACTAAAAGACCCTCTGTCTCCCATGGTTCAAGTCCACCAGCTGCTCGATGAAAGATAGATGGGACATCTCTTCTGGGTAAAATTGGCAGCATTGGAAAACCCAGTGGAGAGTGGCTCTGAGTAGGGCCCAACTCAGCTGGCCATGAGTTTGAGGCTGAAGGTCCAAAGAATTGAGTTGGGCTACCTTCCCCCAGTTCTGCATCACTCAGTCAAGTCAGCTGCAAAAATGTGCTGCTCACTGCAGCTAATGTGACCCACAGAAGAAAGAAACAGGTGGTAAATGACATTCCGAGTGCTATTAATGGGGTAAATAAATCCAGCCCCATTTATGCAGTTTTTCTGGCCTGTCACTGTGATTGAGGGAGGCCCTGTGCTGTGAAACGGCTAATGTACTCAGCTGCTGGCTGCAAGATTGCCGGTTTGAATCCTTTTAGAGGGCCAATGAGCGAAAAACCTAGCGAATTTGCTCCCATAAAGGCTGCAGTCAAGAAAACAGTTGTACTCTGCTGCATTGAGTCAACCTGAGCTAAAAATCAGCTTGAAGACTCCCAACAACAACCTATGATGGGGTCGTGAGGTGGCGTGAATGGTTAATGGGCTCCAATGCTGAGCCAAAGGGCAGTTTGACTTCACCCAGATGTGTCTCAGGAAGCAAGGCTTCCACTCATCTGAAAACACAGTCACTGTAAGCTCTATGTACAGTCTCACTCTAGGGTACCTGGGGCCCTCGGGAGTCTGAACATTGGTAATTGGCTGCTGGGGCTCCTGAACGCTCAGCCAGGAACCACCAGTGCAGAAGAAAATCGGGGCAGAAGGCTCTGATTAATTCAGGTGTCCCCAGCATTTCTTTATCCATAAACTCTTCCTTCAACTGCAGTGGTAAACCAGAATGATCCAGTTAGCTTATCAGTGAGCTATGTTTATGTGTATTAATTACTCCGTTGTTGTTGTTGTTATATGCCATTGAGTTGGAACAGACTCATTGCTGACCCGCTGGTGGATTTTCAGAGGCTCTAAATTGCATGGGAGGAAATTGCCTATCTTTCTCTTTTGGAGTCAGTGGTATTTGAATCATCTGCCTTTGGGTTGACAGTACAACTCCTTATCACTAAGCTACCAGAGCTACCTTAACAAACCCTGGGACCTCCATGATATATGTGTCACGTGAGTAGATAGGTGGCACACTGGATAAAGAAATGGTATTTGAAATAGGATAACAGTAACTTGCACAGATTAAGATTGAGTCACTTATTTAGAGAAGGGGGTGTTCAACTTGCATGGCCTTTGACTAGTAGTAAAGAGCTGTGCCACCCAGGGACCTTTTTCTAGGATCATCAAGGGAAAATAAGTGTGGGGCATGTGAAAGTCAGGGCAGATGTGTACAATATTTCATTTTTTATCCTAGTACATTATACTTTGCCTTTCTGGTAGAATTTAATCTTTGGCTATCTTGTTAGAGTAGTAAGAGAAGATCTTCACCCTGAAACCCACAGCGTCCCTTTTCAGCAGGAAGTAGCTAAGAGAATACGCCATCCCCTTTTCCTTATGAATCAGGGTGAAGTCTCTCTCAGGGAGGAGTGATAGGGAATGGCAAAGGACACACCGAAAAAGGAGATTAAT
>NW_006399863.1:214048-273389 GCF_000299155.1 Elephantulus edwardii | reverse complement strand
GATGGCGGGGAAGAAGAACAAACTGGGGAGGAGGGTGGAGAGAATGGTGCGGCAATGAAGGAGTGAAAGCCCAGAATCCCTGTGAATGTTCATTGAAACTAATAAAATTTAATAATAATATATATAAGAAAAGAGAAAAGCGAATTCGGGGGAGGGGTGGGCAGGGAGCAAAGTTCAACAATGAATGAATGGAAATCCAAAGTAACTGTAAACTTTCATTAAAATAAATTAAAAATTAAAAAAAACACCTTTGGCTATCTTGTATATTTTCCATACAGCCTTTAATAACATACTTTACTTAAAAATCATGGGTACTAGGTAGAAAAAATGAGTGCAGAGAAACTTAAGTGACCATCTATACAAGCATGGTGGTCAAGGACAGCAAATGAATTCGTTTACATGTGGCTAAAAATCACATATCTGCCAGTTCTCAGATGAAGATAGGAATTAGGGATCATGATTTGCAGGCTTAAAACTGTATGATCCCTTTAGAATTGACAGTTCCATTTCTTGCTTGGGAGATAAAATTATGTTTCTTGAGTTTCTTTTTCCTTTTATTATCGGTGGAGCTTCTTTAGCCCTTAACAAAGTAATTGTAAACATGACCCTAATTTTCACTCTGCTCCCTCTTCCCTGCTGTGTTCATTAGCTGTGGTTCTTTGACCTTGGACATGCAATGATAATCCTTAGTGAATACTGTCTCTTACCACCAAGAATAATTTCCCCCACTACCTGTAAGGCTCCTGTTTGCAGCTGTTGATCTCTTGTGTAATATAAATCCCTGTGGACACCAGAATCTTTCTCACAACCAGCTCTGTGAAATAACTTTCATGATCGAAATATTAAAAATATTAAAATGCTTCTTTGTGATTCTGAATATAATAAAGTTTCTGTTTCTTTGTTTATTTCAGCATCACTCTCCTTTTTTCCCCTACCAGCTGAGCAACACAATGAGATTTGAAAGTACAGCTTAAAAATATAGGAACTACCAACTTGACGTTCCAAGAGGGAATTTTGTCTCCAGATCACAAGAAACCACTAGTTTGGGATACTATCCTCAAATTTTATTTTTTTTTCTCAGAATCAATATTAACGTGCATTTTTGGAAATAGTATTTCTTCTGCTGACCCATCTTCCACTGCTACCATGGATTTCATTCTCTTCGTCACTTTTAAGGACAAATCAAATGAAATAAAATAAGTAATTATTCTATCTAGATCTATATTAGGGATAGATTGTATAGATTGTGTTTTTCTTCTTGGCCCGAGGGCTTGCAACCCTCGGGCCCAACCAGTTTAGGCTCCGCCTTGGGGCTTGTTACCTGGAGGCGTGTCAGAAGCTATTGTGGGAGTCCTCTGCGTTGCCTGGTCTCAGCTTTATTTGCACTTAAATCTCAAACTCCACTATATCTGGTGACTGGCTCTCAGAGGGCAGAACACCATCAGAAAGATGGATCATTGAGTGTACTAGCCTGAGGATGCCATGGTGCTGTTACAGATGAAGGTTTGGGCATCAGACAGGGTGGAAAAAATAAGAGTTGCTAGCAGTAGCCTAATGGTAAAAAAACTGCACTGCAATCTCAAAGGCACAGAGTTCAAACACACCATTTGCTCTACGTGAGAAGGATGGGCAATCTCCTCCCTTGTGATTATTGCCTCTGAAAACCCACTGAAGGGTCAGCTACGAGTTAGCTCTGACTCAATGGTATACAACAACTTCTATTTAACTAAGAGTCAATCCAGTGACTTCTGTGATGTTCTTTCTTATTGTTTCTGTGTGTCTTCCCATTTAGCCACTAAATGGATAATAACTTCCCTTTACCTTATAATTTATTGGACATATGTATTCATCTTCTTTCATAAAAATTCTGCAAAATGACACAAATCAGCATTACCATTTGTTAGGGATGAATCAGAAAACAGCTTTTGCTGGTTTCTCAGTTACTGACAGAGTCAAGATTAGGCCCTATGTTTTCTGATGGTCTCTTTAAAACTCTTTCCACTTTCCACTGCTAACAGAAAGATTAGCAGTGTGAATTTACCAGCTTCTCAAAGGGAGAAAGATTAGTAGTATCCTGTCAGGAAGATTTACAGACTCAGAAACCTGATGGATGGTTGTCATGAGTTAGAACTGACTCAAAAGTAGTCAATTTGGGGGTATAGTGGCAAGAAGCTGCACTATAATCCTGAAGACAGGCAGTTCGAATCCACTAGCTGCTCCACTGGAGAAGGGTGGAAAATCTCCCGTGCAATTAACTGCCTCTGAAAACCCACTAAAGGGTCAGCTATGGGTCAGTTCTGATTCAATGGTACACAACCACAGCATTCATTCAGTATACGTTAAATAAAAGGACAGTAACTTTCAAGCATAACTCAGTAATAAAAAACAATGAAGGTCCAGTTCCCCAGTGCTAGTTCCTCAACTCATCCCCTCGGATTCCAAATTCTGGCTGCAATTACCTTCTTGGAGACTTGGCTAAGCCTGCCTATTTTGTTCTGTTGTCTTTAACAAAAATGTCAGTTATGACACTGAAATTGTATTTTAATAATTTTCATCATAAATGCTGACTTCTACAGAATTCTTAATTAAGAAATGTTAGAAAACATAGCGCACACTCAATTGCCATGAGACACAATACCTAGGGACTATGTCTATCCGTTGTTTCCTCCCAGTCTCTGGGATGCCAACACAGATAGATTTAAACCTAATAATATCCTAAAGCTAATTTGCTGGAACAGGTACACCAAGGATCCTGTAGGACTTGATGACCAAGTCCAAGTTCAGTATTAGTCATGTTTCCATAGACCTAGTGGTTAAACCCTTCCCTGAGGGACTGTCTTGATTTTGAATGCAAATTCATTTAAGCCATTTGATATAGAATTCATTCATCCACTTAACAAGTTTTATTGCACATTTCTACTGTACCAAGTGTTGGGAGTACAATGAAGAAGAGAGACACAGATCCTAATCTCTAGAGAAGACATTCTAGTGAAGAACACAGACAGAAGTCAAGCACATTGTTGTTGATGTTAGGTGCCATCGAGTTGATATGACTCATATCGACCCTATGAACCGCAGATCTGAACCCTGTCCTATCCTGTTCCATCTCATCATCTCTGACACATTTATTGTCAATTATTAAAGCTTGAAGTCCCTAAGTGATATAAAAGAACAGTATGCTCAGCTTCTAATGAGAAGTTGAGGGGTCAAGAGTACTCAAAGGCATCTTGAATGAAAGACTTGGTGATCTGTTTCTAAAAAAGAAAAAAATGAATCAGTCATTGAAAACCCATGGGACACAATTCTACTCACATACACATGGAGTCACTATGAATTAACATTGGCTCCACAGTAACTAGTTTTAAAAAGATGGCCTCATGATAAGGAGCTGCTCTGTCATCCCAAAAGCCTGTGGTTCAAACCCACCAGCTGCTCCATGGGAGAAAGATGGATTATCTTCTCCCATGTGATCTACTGCCTTTAAAAAACCTGGAAAGACAGCTCTGGGTTGGAACTGACTTGACAGTAAACAACAACAACAACATATAAGAAATAAACAAGGACAGTTAGTGGGGTATAATAAAGGCACCTAATTTCATTATGGTAATTAGGCAAGGGTGCTTTGGGAAAGGAAGAGTGAGGGACAGAACTGCTGTCAATGCCCATTCCTTCCTGGACCCACACTAATCTCATTCCATCTTGCTTTCCTTAGTGTCGGCTAAAGAGCTGGCCAACACCAAGGTAAGCTTTGGTGAGGACAAAACTAGGCAAAGCAAAAAGTTCTGCATGAGAAATATATGATGACAGGTTATTCTAGTTTAAAGAAAATCAACACTTAAGACCCAGATGCTCCAATCAGTGCAAAACTGGCCCCTTATGTCCCATCAAGGAATCGTTTCTCTAAGATGACAAGAGGTATATTGCCAATAAATCCATGATTCTGTTTCCAATTAATACAAACTTATAATATTCTAAGCTGTTATTAGATTTCAATTAATAACCTGTGATGCCTCATTAATGCAAATATGCTCTTAGTGGTGCTAAACCTTCATTAGTGAAATGGATCTGATGACATGACTGTTTCATATGATAATGGAACCATGATTAAAAGGCACAATTAATCATTTTCTGCAACTAAATGATCTCTATGACAGTTTACTTATGCCTATATGAAACATTTGCTTCGTGCAAAAAGCCAATTTATATTTAAACTATTCAATCACACAAAGAAAAGCAGAAACATCGTGCGTGCTGAAATGTCTGTAACATTTGCAAGAAATCCCAGAAGCAAGTCAAATTCTTGAAGAATAGGAGAGGCCAGATAGCCGTTGCATTCTGCATCCCACAGAATCAGCTGTGTGAAAAGTGTGAAATATTCAGGGGCAAATCTCAGCTGAATGGCAGTGCTTTCTCCTGTTCCTGCCTGAGTACGTTCCCATTGCTTGATGTCTAGAATCTCTGCTCCTGCAGATTCAAGAGGCCTTAGTTATGGAATCAAACACAAGCTCTAAGAACGCCATCCCCACCAATTCCTCACCCTATTTACCACTCCACAGAGTATAAAGTTTGACATCAAACCAAGCTCACTAGGATGGCAGTAATGTTTTGTTATGTGTCGTCGAGTCAATTGCTTCTCCGTGACCCTATAAACAGTGGCTCTGAATCTTGCCCTATGCTGAGCCGACCTCACCATCTCTGACCCACTTGGCTGCACTGCCAAAGTCACTGTGTCGATCCATCTCATCCTGAGTCTTCTTCTCCTGGGCTGACCCTCCACCCTTTCAAGCATGATGTCCTTCTCTAAGGACTATCTTCTGATTATATCCCCAAAGTATGTCAGATAGAGCTTCAAAACGCTTGCCTCCAAGGAGCAACCTAGTTTCACTCTCTCCAGGACAGACCTGCTTTTCCTCTTGGGAGTCTATGGTGTGTTCAATACTCTTTTCCAGCGTCACACTCAAAGGCATAGATTCTTCTTCTGTCATCTTTCTTCATCGTTTCGGATGTATAGCAAGAAATTGAGAAAGCCAGAGCCTAGATCAAGTACATCTTAGTCTCTAAACTGACCCTCTGCTTTTCCTTAGCAGAATTTGATGCCCACTTCTAGCCCTGTGGTCTTAAATGTGTTGTCAGTTATAACTCCTCCCTCTCTCCAAGAGGCAGACAGAAGGGCCATAAGCAAGGCTGACGAGCCATCACAATATTCTTAGCCCAGTGACGGGCTCAGGCATGGGCATTTGGCCCTGGCAGAGCTCTTGGTTCTTTCTGGACATTAATTTATCATGGATAACAAATAAAAGTTTGACTTTGTGCTTTGGCTTTAGTCTGTTGTATTTTATTTTTGTGGACTTCCAGAAATGAAAGGCAACAAGTGAGTTTAATAGAGCCATTGCCCACCTGAATATCCTCTCTACCCTTTACTAGGAAAAGTCCGCTCCAGTTATTCCCTCCTTATTATGCCCTAGCCCTTCATATTACCTACTCCTGAGACACATCAAAAAATGTACAAAAGTCTCACATTTCTCCCTCTTAAGTAAATAGTAGTTTTGAAACTCTATTGAGATTTCATTTTAATCGTTGCTTAGTAACCATCACAAGATTGGAACTGTTTTAAAGCATAAAAAAAATTATATATGCTAGAAAAAAAAAGAGTTATCCTCTAGGTCTTCTAAATTAAAAAATTGTTTTAAAATAGAGTTGTTTTAAAAATTAGCTATTATAGAAGCCTTATAAATGAGACACAATCCGAAAAATTTTAAAATAAAGGAAAGTGTTCAAGAATTCTACTACCATAGTCTCTCCCTTTCCACTGTGTCTTATATAGAGTAGACATTATAATTCTGATAACAATCTTTAATAACAAAATATTGGCTCTTAATTAATTTGCATCATTATACTAGTCAAACCTATACTTCCATATACTGATATTAAATTCACAAATCATAAGTATTATATGTAGCGTTTATGTATAAAATTTAGCTCCATATTTAAACAGGTATTGCTTATTAAGATACAAATATTGTTTGGAATAATGTATGTGGTGCTATAATAGTTTCATGCATATGCCAACAGTGACCAATTGTTTGGACCCATGATGAAGCTTGGCAAGGAGGATTGTAAGATGGGCAGGAAGCTACGTGAGGAGAGTGCGGTGGGCGGCTAGTGATGTCTGCCAAGGATGCAGGACTCAAAAGTGGCAGGAGGTGCACGTACACCAAGAGATTTTTAATGCTTTGTCGAATGGAAAGTCCAGTGTTCCTGCCCATAGCTGCCTGACCTTTGTGAAGTCTTGATTCTCAGAGTCTCACTCTACTCTTCTTTAAAATGAGGGTTTTGATTAGATGACCTCTGAGGTGCCTTCCATCTTCAACATTCTGAGGCGTATTCTGAGGGAAGAATAATAATGGCGCTGTGATTAGCAGCCAGAGCCATTTTTTGTGGGGTCTGCTGAATGCAGGTCGCAAGGAGAGCTTCAGTGTGAGCGATGGGAGTGCAACAAGGGAGGTGTGAAACAGGAAAGGTAGCCCCTTCCTTGAGTGGCTTCATAGTACACTTGAAAGGAGAAATTAAATAGATCTATACAGTATTTACTCTAGACAATGAACAATGACTATGAAGGCAAAAATACTATCCCAGCAATTAACAACTGCTCATCATCCAATTTATATATTTCCAGAAATTATTTTTACAAAATAATATGTCTTCAAAATGAAATGTCCATTAATTTTTCTTTTTAGAGGAAGGCCCTCTATGAGGTGGATTGATTCAGTGATTGGGATAATTGGGATGGGAGTGTCAGAGACAGTGCGATTGGCACAGGACAGAGCAGGGTTTAGGGCTGTTGTGCATAGGGTCGCTATGAGTCGGAAACGACTTGACGGCACATAACAACAACAACTACAACAGAGATGCTTCTACTCCGTCCTGCAGGGTCACTATTCATCAGAAATTACTTATAACTAAGGGTCCTATGTTCAAAGATGAAATATCTACAATAAACCAATAGATGAGATCAAGGTTCATCTATTATTACCAAGGATGGATGGCGAGGGGAAAGAAGTAGCAAAGGTTCAGAGGGCACTGCTGCTAACAATTATGGAAAAACTAGGGTAACGGATCTGGCATCCACTTCCTAAATAATAAGTTGCCTCCGGAAACTCTCTGAACTTTCACAAATGTCAATGGTTTGCAGAGGGGCTTTCAGACCTTTTGTTCATAGGGATGCTATGGGTTGTGCTCAGCTGGAAAATCAACAACAACAACAACAGGGTAGCGGATAATGAGAGCTACACAACATAACAAACACAGTAAATGTCACTTCACTGTAAATCAATGTGAAAAAGGTAAGCAGTTTGTTATCTATTTACCACAATAAAAAGAATTTGAATATTTTATTCCTGAAATGATAATTTTAGGCTACAAGGATCTGTCTATTAAAAGCTCTTTCTAAACCTCATCTTTGCTCAACGCACTAGGACCAAGAGTTAACTGTAAATCCCCTCGTTTCATGGCTAACCCTGAGATTAACTTATTCACTCCTTTATTTAATCAGAGATTCAGTTCTGCCTCATCATTCTCAGTTTTGTTTAGCAAAACCAAGGGACTCCTAATAATGTGGAATCTGGCTTGCTATTCTCAGTTTCTCAACACTGCTGGGTGTTCTATTTCAGAAGACCTACGAAGTACTTAGGATTTCATTTCATCCTAAGAACAAGTTTTAAGGTAAGTTTCATTTAAAATGATGAACATTAACAAAACCACTAGAAAGTCAGCAGAAATTCCTCCTGGAAGAGGAAGTAAGAGGTTATCCACTGTCCCCTCCTGACTGTGGTAAACAGGACCTTCTCTCAAAACATCAACAGGACCCTAATTAAAAGATGATCCTATTGTTCAGGAAGTGTCGTCACGGAGCCGTGTCACTGCTGAGATGTGACACCTCACAGCATCCTGAGACCACATCCTACAGCCTGGCATCTTTGCCCAGCTGTGACATCCTATGTTTCCGTGATGGAAATTAAAAAATAACGTAGCCTCAGCTGACAAGCTTATTAAGACACAGAAGACGTTACAAAGGCCCTTTTGACATTATAATCTCTAACGCAGTCAGGGGTAGAAGTCGACTTGCCATCATTATGGAAAGTAATTGGTCAGGGGAAAAAAAGAAAGGTGAGTGGGAAGACAGCATTCCTATAAAGCTGCCAAGCTAATTATTTGTCTACAGGTATATTCTGTGTGCTTGACTGGATGCCTATCACAGGGCTTGCCAGTCCTTGAATGCAGTCCTCTCATCCACCCACTTCCTCCCCTCTCGGGGGAAGTTCTATCTAGAGCAACAATGGTACACTCCAAGGAGAACCCTGTTTCGGCCAAGTTTTCTCTTTGCCCAGCTATGTTGACATACTCTACCAATGTCATGTTGGGTATGCTGATGTCCAATTTTCCAGGACAGACAAGCCAGGTAAAAACTACCAGCGATTGCAAATTGCTAGAGAAGGCCTTAATGTAAAAGAAAGTTTTATTCCAACTGAATTTAAGTCCTCGGAAAGTATAAATAAAGAATTAGAAAGCTAGATATCTTCAGAAGCCAGGCAAGCAACCTCAATGAGTCAAGAGGGACAGATGGGAGTGAGAAGGGTGTGATGGGAACTCTGACGAATGGCCATAGCAACTGGGACTCAGTGTTACCAGGAAATCGCACTGTGTCGGAGAAGTTAGAGATACTTCACACCCGGCTGAGGCTACTACACTCAGAGGAGGAATTAATATTCGCAAAATGAGCTAATTCATGCCCAACTGTCCACTGCGTTATTTCTAGGCCTGGAGTTCCACCAGCAGGACACAGTGTCTGTCTCAGTCAGAACCTTAAATTAAACCTTAGGTGTTTTCGACCGAAGCATTATTCAGTGACAAACTTGCTCATAAATCTGAAAATGGAAAACAAACGGTGAGCTGGAGCCACCAATGTATGTAGTGGCATCAAGGTATGTTGACGTCATTTCCAGAAATGCCGAATCCGCCGAGCTCATCATCACAAGCTATTTTATTTCTACCGGAGCGATATGTGAGTATGGTTGCAATCACTTGAGGGATCATAATGTTTTCCAATATACTTGGTAGCCTGTCACATCTAGAAAATGAAAACTAAGGAAGTTGAATATCATTATAATGATATCTATCTTCACTTAGATAGGGGAAAGGAAGGAACAATTTCCTCCTCCTTTCCCCCTCTGTTTTTAAAGAAATACTCCATTCCCCTCCTTACACTCCCCCCACCCCGAACTCACAAAGATGGAAATTACATATAAGCTGAAAAAAATTAAATGTATATTTTTGCTAAGAACTTCAAACATGGAGAAGTAAATTTGAAAAAGTGCAAGTCCCACTAGTCAGAATAATCTTGGTGGATAATTTTAATATGCAATTCTAGGTATGCATGTGGATGTATGTTGTATGTGTGTGCCGCCTCTGTGATATAAATAAGATCATACTAGGGTATAAAGTAACTTCCTTTTTTGTCAACACAGCATCTTGGTAATCTTTCTATGTCCATGAACATCAATATATTGTTATCTTTTTAACTACTACTTAGTAAAAATCCACTTCAGAAGCACAAAAGGTCCATTTATCTCTATTCTTATCATGGAAAAAAATAAAAGCTTCTATAATGTTGGCTTTTCTTATCTCTCCAATATTCTGATGTTGAAACAAATCATCAGAGTCAACAGAAGTGGCTGATTTCGGCAGATTTTTTTTAAATTAAGGATGCAATTTTACTTAATCTGGGTTGATTTTTAGAAAGTCCTAGAAATGCCTGAGCTAAGTAAGGCAGGAGAGAGGTAGCCCTCAAGAGTATAAGAAACATAAAGGATATTTTTGAGGAAAGTGTTAGGAAAACAGTTACAAGTCCATGGAGAGAGATGCTCTATTAGCATAGGTACACAGGACAAGTGCAGCGCCTATTCTAGCAAGTCAGAGATTGCAAGGACGGGGCAGGAGAGAACAGGCTTCCAACCTGTTGTTCATAAGGTCACCATGAATTATAGCTGACTCAATGGAATACAACAATAACAACAACACTAATCTTAGATATAAGTAGCATACTTTAGGTAAGTCCTAGGAGAAATGAAAATAAACTTACCTTTCCTTACTATTTCAAGCTTTCAGAAGAATCTAACTGTTCATAACACAAACATATATCCAACAAGTGTTAAACAAGCACAATAATGTGGGCACTGGACCAAGCATTGCCTATGTTCTATTTCACGTACTCTTTACATTCACCTTAAAAGTAAACTATTAGCATCACCCCCAGTGTGGAGTTGAATGCATTGAGCCTCCACATTACACAAAAATTAGTAAAGCATTGGGGTCAGACCCAAATTCCACCTCCAAAGCCCGAACGCTATGACCTCCCTTGACTTGTGGATAGAGAAAGAATTTGCCTTCAGGTCTTGTGTTTCTCTCTTAAACTCTAAAGGGACTATTGTTGTCTCTTTGCCTAACTGATCTTTTCATTGTCTTTGGAAATTTATGAAAGTGCCCTGACAATTTCAATTAACATCAGCGATTTAAGGGTAAGAAAAGGGGACAAAGGAAAACAAGAAGAAAAGACCTTTAGAAACTGTATTTGAATCTCTAAATTGAAGTTCCTTCCCATTGCCAAAGTCCAGCACTGGAGTAATTCCGCTGTTAGATCAACTGTTGCCTTTCACATGTATCCCCTAGACTGCCTTAGGGACTAAATTTGCAAAGTTCTCTTTACCTCCCGACCTTTGCCTCTCTTACTCCTAAGAACGAGCCTTAATGTCAGATTTCTGCTCAAATGTGGTACCCGTGCACACCAGCTTCCTTCTAAGAAGTTCTATCCTATCACTCTTTTATTCTAAAACTTGCTTTATTATACTCTTAGTCCTTTTAAGTAACATATGTTGTTTGTTGTTGTTTAGTGCTGTCGAGTCGCAGGTGACTCATAGCGACCGTATGAAGGAGAGTCCTTGACACTTGGGTGCCTTTCATCCTCTCTCCAGGTTCATAGGGTTTCCGGAGGCAAGCTATTATGGAAGTGGATGCCATTCCTCCTTCCATGCTTGTCTAATCGGGGAGCTCCACCCCACTCTCAGTCCGCGTTGGATAGCCAACCATTAACGCATTTGACACATCCGTGTCACAGTGTTCAGCCTCACAGCAACCACAAGTGACCGCGGGTCAGCAACTTGTACACCAGGGCTATACGACCTAGAGGAATGTCTTTGTCTTGGATATATATCTCAAATTTTTTGTGATTGTCATCTTCACTGTAAGACCTATTTCCACTCCAGTCATTGGCCAGCATCAATATATATTCAATCAATATTTGATGAATAGGATAGTCAGGTGTATAGTATTTGAAATGCATCTCCTTTGGTGTTCTGGTGTTTACAAATCAATCTCTGTGTGTGTGTGTGTGTGTGTGCGTGTGTGTGTGTGTGTGCACACGCACACACTCATAGAATACTTAGATTACTTGTGAGTTTTGTTCTGTTTTTTAATTTAGACTTTTATCACCAATAGGAAAGACTCAATCAATGATAGTAATAATCTATGCATTGTACACTCACTGAATTACAGGTATAGGATCCAGAAAGTAATTCCACATTGCCAAAGCTGTGGAGGACAGCGAGTGATTGAACAACAGATAACAATGCTCTGATATGTGTGAGTGAACTCTGAAATCTCTATGAACTTCCTGGAGAACACATTTTTCCTCCTATTGGGTGTCCTGCCATTAAAAATGGATGCCCCTTCAGAATCTGCTCCAGCTAACAACTTTTATTGAAATCAAAATCTGTGACCAAGTTTTGCAGCTTCTCAAATCCCAATAGCTAGCTAGAAATTTATTTTTCATATTGATGAGCATGGTTACAGAGGATCCAAAATATTTCTAGTTGGGACACACTAACATACAGGCACTCGAACGAAGGAATGGCATAGACAGATCCTGGCATAAACACTTGAACGAAGGAATAGGAGAAATGACGACAGCTCTAGAGATACATTACCCACCACCTCTTTTTGATGACAGTTGGCTGGGGTAATTAATCTAACACAGAGAGCATATTTTACCCTTCATTTTCAAGTGCACAGTTTATTAACAATTTCCCTGAGCCCTCTGATTATAACAAGGCTCCTGTTGGTGGATCTCTGCCAACACCGACCTTCAAGCTAATGATCTGTGCTGGCCACCTCCAAGGCGACGGAGCACTCTGGTGCACGTTTCATCAGGGCTCAAGGAAGCATCCGTTCTACAAAGAATCTTGAAGAAGCAGGTGTCCATTGCCCCTCTGTCAAAGGCTGTACCAACTCAGGGAAGGATGAAGGCGAGGAAGAGAAACCTTTCTAATGACTTAGATTATTGGCTACACTTTAAAAAAATACAATTTTAAAAAATAGCCTTGGTTTTTGAAAAATGTGATCAGGAACTTTATCCTGCATTTCGTCAATGTCTACTTTTTTCTATTGTGTGGTTGTGTGCATCTTGTGACTTGGCAGTGGCACCAGGTCATGAACCGAAAAGGTTAAAGGTTAAAGGTGATTTCTATAATGACTGATATGCTTTCTGCCTCGTCGGTCAAGTCTCTGCAGAGTCTTCCTTTTCTCCTCTGCTCTGGTGAATTCTGTTTAAACTTCTCGGGTGAAAGAATCTCAAACCCCAGCATATATCAAACCTTAGCCATCAACTTGACATTGTGGGATATGGGATGCTATTCACTGCCCAACTTCAAACCTCTTCAGGAGCCCTTGAAACTCAGCTGGAGGATTATTTTAACATGGGGTACAAGTGCACGGATGACCTACATTGTCACTGGCTTCTCCTCAGTTAAATAAGAAAGACACTTGGGGTCAGCACCCGTCCTTAACAAATAGAAAAGCTGTCCAATATGATGTAGGGCAGAATCATGGGAAGCATGAGATGAGTCAAAGCACAACAGCCCTCTGCCTCTATCCTTCCCACTTCAAAAAGCAAAATCAAAGTAGACAAATAAGTATCTCAAGGAAAACAAAACAATCAATAAAGAATCTCAACAACTCTTGGTGCTACTAAGAACGGTATGATTTTTCTAACTCCATGAGCAAGACAGAAATAAATTTACATTATTGTGTGCAGAACAGAAGGAATAGATAACAGTAAGGAAAACAGGTAAGGGGAAAGTTTGATGATTTATAAATGCCACATACAGTGTTCTTTGTCTCCTTTCAAGGAGGAGGTGATCGCGTGGAGCTAAGACCTTAAAAGTGAGTTTTGGTGAGTGTTCCTCTTAAGTAGATAAATTATATACCAAATAATGGTATGTATAAGAAACAGAATAATAGTAAATTTCTCAGAAATGTCACTGTCCACGTTCTCTTATCAGGATGATCTTTGTAAGGATCAGGATGGTCCAGAGCGCATTGTCATAATGTCCTGAGTCAAGAGAGGGTTTGTCGGAGCAGCCATTCCGACACATCTTCAGGAGCTGCAGGCTCCTGGGAAGAGAAACCAGGTGGCCTGACGTCATTCAACAGAAATTCCAGTTAAGAAACGTGGAGTCACAGGGTCACTCAGCCTAAACTTCAGCTTAAGAATGCAACAAAAGAGAGAAAGGATAATTCCTAATAGGAAAGATGTAAAACAAAAATGGCAGCAGGATAGCCTAAAACAATAATTTGTAAAATTGCTTAAGCCAGGAGGAAAAAAAAATCAAACGAGAAATATTCTACATGCCAGACACACAAATACTACTTGGACTGGCTGACTACCATTTTTGAATGTTCCACATCCATTCCCAATTTTCCTTTGAGACATTCATTTCTCACCTACTCTTTTGTGATGTTATTTGAGAGGGTACATTTCAGGGTCATGCAGCCCATAGCCAAACTCTTTATTCCATTCAGTGTTCTCATCTTTCTGATGAGAGTTAGTCGAAAGACTTGAGCTCTGGAGGGCTGGTCAGTAAGGATTTGTGTTATCAACCCACAGGAAGGCTGTTCAAATCTTCGAGCTGCTTCTCCTTTGTGAAGTATTTGTGCAAAAAGGTAGATATTTTTCTCTAAAAAAAGAAATATTTTTTATTTAACAATTGTCTCTCAAATTCACAATTTTTACAGAGTAAAGATAATCAAAACAGATGTGCCCTTTTCCAGTGAGATCTAACTCTAAATAAAATAGAAAAAGGAACATTCTCCTTTATCTATCTGACCTCAGACAAAATATTAGTTCCAAACAGTACTTGATTTTTCTAAATAGTTAATCCGCTTAACAAATTTTAATGACTTGTTCATATATAGGAACAGGAGAGCCAAAATAATAAAAGATCCTCCTAGAAACAAGCTGTGCAAACTCTGTTCTATCAGAGATTAATTAGAAAGAAAAAAAATCATATTTTCAAGGAAAGCTAAAGACCTAGCTACAAAAAAAGGATTCAGCTTCCTACTTCAAGCTGACACCAGGAAGTCTAGTGAAATGAAACGTTTTTAAGCATCTTTCCTTTTCAGTTGAAATATCTCAGTCGGTATTTCATCAGTTCTTGGGGTTTTCACTAACGCCAAATGAAGCTTGGACTTCTTCCTGCAATACTATCTTTTTCCCCCCGTCATTTTTCACCTTCTAAATTGGTTGGCACTCGCCAACTCTTTTTGACACAGAAATTTTGCGTGTTTCTTCCATCTTGTGTGTGTGTGTGTGTGAGTGTGTGTGTGTGTGTGTGAGTGTACCGTCAAATCAAATCTGACTGGTACAGGAGGAGATTGTCCCTCCTTCCCCGGCAGAGCTTCTGGTGGATTCGAACCGTGAGCCTCTGGGATTGTAGTTGCAGCTCCTTGCCACTAGGCCACCAGAGCTCCTCCTTCTTCCATCTTTTGATGCTTCCTGCTGCAATTCAATGTTTTGCCCATAGAATCCCTCAATATTGCAACTCCAGTCTTGGGAATTTTTGACCCCCTTGAGTTCTTACACCTTGAGAAATGCAAAAGGTATCCTTTCCTCTTATGTTTCTAATACCAGGTGGTCACACATTTCATCATAACACTTTAGTTTATGACTTTTAGTTATGAAAGGAGCTTTGTTGATGTAGCACATTACTTGTTGGGCTACTAACTAAAAGGTCAATGGTTCAAATTCACCAGATGCTCATGGAGAAAAAGAGGTGCACTGTCCTTGCATAAAAAATTTACAGCCTCAGAAATTAGATGGATTGCTATGAGTTAGACTCAACTTGATGGCATTGAATCCTTTTCGAAGAAAAAAATCTCACATAGTGTACATTGTTACTGTGTGCTATCGAGTCAGAAGTGACCCATAGCGGACCCTCCAGCAGGTTTTCAGAAGCAATAAATCACACAGGAGGAGACTCTTGTGAAGCAGGTGGTGGATTTGAACTGCTTGGCTTTGGGATTGCAGTGTAGCTTTTTATGACTAGGCCACCAGAGCTCCCTCTAGTGTACTTTAGATTAAGGGTTTTGTTTGCTTGGGGAACTCACCTTTTCAGCTACATTTTATCTAGCTGTATGATGTACTAGACTTATGGAAGGTGACATTGTAGAGCCCTTAGTGGTACAGTGATTAATCACTTGGCTGCTAATGGAAAGGATGGTTGTTCGAAGCTACCAGCTGCTCCATTGGAGAAAGATGTGGCAGTCTGCTTCCACAAAAGCCTTGGAAACCTATGGGGTAGTACTGCCTGCACTTAGAGAATCTCTGAGTCAAAATCAAGTTAACAGCATTGTTTGTGTATATGTATTTGCGTGTGTTAGGTCATAGTGTACTCCAATTCTGCCCTGCCATTTAATAACCATTTCATATCATAATGGAAAACCCTGCAAAACGAGAGAAATGTCAAAGAACTAATTTCAGATGCCAACTCAGTTTTAAACAGTTGAATGGTTTCCATTTTGTTTCCCAAAGCAAATGTGAAATTCCAAGGTAAAATTGGAACTTTAAGTTTTTCTCAGAGCAGAATATTTGATGGCTTTTTGAATCAGAACCTTTCTTTCTTGGAACCTTATTTTCATTTTAAAGTAATCCTTCCTTTTTTTCCTTCAATATTAATTAAATGCTTTCCATATACAAAGTACTGAGCCCCTGGTGGGAATATAATACCAAAAAGCCAAACAATTTGCCATCGAATTAGTTCTAATTCATGACCATCCAATACAGATCAAAATAGAACTATACTGCAAAGTGTCTCCCAAAGGCCGCATCTTCAGAAGCACACTGCCGGATATTTTTTCAGAGTACTTCAGAGTGGGCTCAAACTTTTAATCTTTGGATTAGTAGTCATTTGTCCCATCCTGGGATTTTATTGAGAATATAATGATGACAACCTATATAGTTTGTGTTTTAATTGAAAGTCCAAGCAAGTAGAGGAGACAGATACTATTAAAATGTTCACATAAATAAAACTCAATTTTACTTAAATAACACAAGACTCATGGTGTTTTCAGACCATACAATAGTGGAGTAAACTGAGTTTGGGGACTCAGAAAGGATCTTTAAGGAAAGAAACACCTCAGTTGACTCAGCCACTCAACTCTGCAATGGCATTAAAATATCACTGACCCTCCAGTGGGTTTTCACAGGCCCACACGGGAGGACACTGCCCATTTTTCTCTTACAAAGCAGCTGGTGGATTTGAGCAACTCACCTTTGGGTTAGCAGCACAACTCCTTACCCACAGGCCGCCAGAACTCCCTTCAGTGGACTATGCATGTCGCTGAGTCAGAGCCAACTCATAGCTTACCCCACAGTGGGGTTAGAGATCACACTGAAGGAAAATGCCCAACTTTCTCCTGCAGAGCAGCTGGTGGATTTGAATAGTGTTCCTGAAGGTTGGCAGTGCAATTTCTTACAACTAAGTCACCAGAACTCCTTTCACCTACAAAGTATATATGTTGTGAGGCATAAAAAAAGAAGTAAGTGGGGTAGCAGTAAAAGAAAAACAGTAGTTAAAACGAGACCCTGTTGAAGAATAAGTGTTGTGGATGTGAGGGCCTAAAAGAAGGCCAAGATGAGTAGACAGCAATGGTGAGATTGGAAGTACGTACACAAAACAGGATCTCCCAATTTCTCTCTTTCAAGGAGGTCTTTAACTCCACAAGTAACAGCTAAATAACTTCAATATGGAAGGATTCAACTCATTCCATTAAAGAAAGAAAACTAACTAAATATAAAGTGTTTCCTGTATACTTAGCATTTCAACAGAACTAAAATGCAAAAGACTACCACATACTCTTCTTGCTTCATCTAACTATTTTTCTATCACTTCAGCAGATAATAAAATATATTTCCTCTACCTCCATTTTCATTTCTTGTGAATGTACCATGTCTAGGGTGTCTTGTACATAATTTTTGCTTCTTTAGTGGTGAACAGAGCGGCTATGGTTTAAAAGCCGATCTCTCTAAATAATGCTGATAGAGAATCATACAAAGGAAATAAAAAGTTTAAAAGTCAGAGCGTTAGTAGTGTAAGTGCCAGGGGGTTCCTGTTAACCCCACGGCTCCTGTTGGGATCCACCAGCCCCTCCAGTAGGGGGAAGGGGGTGGGGGGGTGAGGGTGGCAGGTAGAACAGTCTTCTCCCGTGATTTACAGCCTCGTCAGTCTGCTGTTAGGGACCTCTCCAGAGTACTGAAGAGCAATAGTGTCACTCTGGAGACTAAGGTGCTTCTGATACAGGCTATGGTCTTTGCAATCACTTGTTATGTATCAGAGAGTTAGACAATGACTAGGGAGGATAGAAGGAGAATTGATGCCTTTGAGCTGTTGTGTTGGAGAAGAGTATTGAAAGTACCATGGACTGCCAAGAAAACAAACAGATTCATCCTGGAGAGGGTTAAACCAGGCTGCTCCTTGGAGGCAAGGATTCTGATGCTTCATTTGACATACTTTGGACATGTTGTAAGGAGGGACAGGTCCTTGGAGAAGGACATCATGCTTGAGGGGTAGAGGGCAGGCGCAAGAGGGGAAGACCCCCTCTGAGGTGGATTGATTCAGTGACTGGGGTAATCGGGATGGGTGTGTCAGAGACAGTGCGATTGGCACAGGACAGAGCAAGGTTTAGGGCTGTTGTACATAGGGTCACTATGAGTCGAATGACTCGACGGCACATAACAACAACAAATCCCGCTGAAGGCTCACTCCTTCTGCAGATGTGGTCAATCTGATTACTACGAAGTCCATCTGTTGATGTCTGTGTGTAAAGTCTACTTTTTTCCTAAATAAGTATTTGTGATGAATAAATCATTCAACTTTTTAACTTTAATTTTTTTTCAACTATAAAATAATAATTAAAATAAAGTTTAAAAGTGATGGGCTCTAAGTTGGCCTAGGGTTGAGTTGTGATTCAGGTAAATCTCTCAGATGAACAATTGTACCATTAAGACCGCTAGCACATTGTTGCTCTGCTCAGCTCACCAGCCACTTGCAATCTGGTTTTCCCTGTCACTTTGCTTTCTGTGCCCAAGTCCTCCTTCTCCATGTCTCAGTTTATATACCCCTTCCCTCAAACCTTCACTTCTAAGATTAAGTAACACACACACACACACACACACACACACACACACACACCAGGTCCATCATAGTTCAAGAACCACTTTCATAATTTGTGGGGTACGGTAAAATGTGGATCCCTTGTTCAAAAATGAGCAAGGATCTCAGGGTGGTAACAGATAACATCAGACCACGTCCAGGTCTCCTTAAGTAATCATCCTGTGCAGGTTCATCGAGTGGGTCTTTTACTTCTCTACACAATCAAGGTCCTCCGCTCCCTTTGCAGCCATTTCCTGTCCTGTCCTTTGATCGCCTCAGCAATTAACACAGTGCCTGGCCTGCTGTAGCACACTTTAAGAAATATGGATTGACTGACGGGATGAGAGACTGGGGGTGGATAACGATTAAACCACCATAAAATCTGCAGCTATTGTTCCAGCATTCATTTCTAGCTGATTTGTAAATGCTCTTTCAGATTTTATCTACTGTAACAATGACACTGTGTCAACCTATCTATGAAACCCAGCAGTGTTAATGCCATGTGTTAATAAAAAAAAAAACACAACCCTCATCTTTCCCCACAGACCAAGCTATTTATTAACATGAAGCTTTAGAATCTAAGTAATCAGAGAACAGTACACCAAAGGCCTATGCACTAAAAGCATGGAGCACTGAGCTACACAGATTGCCACATAAAACGTAAAACTAACATTACCTGAATGTCTAATAGGAGAGTGTGGAATTTTGAGCAGGGTGAGCCCCTGCTATTACTCTGAGAATGAGCACCCGATTCTCAGTCAGAGCTACAGGGCATGGAGGGTCTGAGATAATGGCCTAATTGCACACATTCAGCCTTTGCTAGTTTGAATACCTCAGGAGACTGAAGATAGGGGAGAAAAGGTAAAACCAGATGAAACAGAAAGACTAAATGATCTTTCTCAATGTACCTGCTCTTTGGAAGGACTAAATGGCAACATTAGCAAAATCACAAAGTATACCTAAGAAAAGAAAAGCTGGGCAGCAGACAAAGACTTGGGATGAGTTTTTTCTATATTCCACAGAGAACAACAAAGATGAGAAAGGGACAGAGTTTCAGAGGGGCAACAAGGTAATAAGCTCTACCTCCTGTGGAGAAAAAAAAAAATAGGGTGTCATCACTGAATCTCTCACCACGTCAGATTTCAAAATCTTTTAGTGCTAAAAGTCTCCTGGGATAGCACTCTAAAGGCAAGTAGAGGCCAATGGGGTTGATGGATACCAATTACATGGCTCCTCTTAAAGAAAAAGCAGATTCAAGTCTTTAACTCTGTTCTCTAATTGACCTTTCTGTGACAACAGAAACACTCTAACTCTAAATTGTCCTTCCCTAATGTGGCGGTGGCCTAGTGACAAGAAGCTGTGCTGCTATCTCAAAGGAATATGACTGGAAACCACCAGCCGCTCTGCAGGAGGATGGGCAATCTCTTTCTGGGCAATTAATTGCCTCTGAAAATCTGCCTGAGGGTCAAAGATCGGTAGGTTGTCACTCTACTGATCCACAATAGAAATGTAAGTCATCTGGCACAAGTATCATCACATCAGCATTTGAAATGGGACCAATGTAACTGAAACAAAAAAGAATTTTCAATTTTAAGTCCCTGACTGGTGTAAATAATTAATTGATTGACTGTTAGCCAAAAGGTGAGACATCTGATCTCATTTAAAATCCCTCAGAAGAAAGGCCTGGCGCTGGAGCAGAGCTGTGGTCTCTGATGACGGGAGGCAGCGCCCGAGCAGGGCAGCCATGGTGCCCCCACCACCATGGGGAACAAACATAACATCTTGACTGAAGAACAGCTGGACAACTACCCGGACAGCAGCTTCTTCAAGGAGTAGGATATACCCAAGCTCCAGGCACGGTTCTACGAGCTGGCCCCAACCTCGTCCCCATGGACTGTAGAAAGAGTCCCATCATCCACGTGCCCGTGAGCCGCATCATTCTGATGCCGGAGCTCCAGGAGAACCTCTTCTAGAGAGAATTGTGGAGGCCTTCCCTGATACTGGTGATGGGAACCTCACTTTCCACAACTTGGTTGTCATATATTCCGTGCTCTGCAAGTCTGCACCTCATGATCTCAAGGCAAAGATCTATAAGACCTTCAAGATCTACAGCTTCAACACTGAGAACTTCATCTGCAAGGAGGACCTGGAGATGATACTGGATGAGGTGGTGCTCCTGTGTGAGGAGGCCGTGGAGGCCAACCTGGATGGCCACGGCAAGTCGGGCTTCGCCCACTTTGGGGACATGATTGCCAAGGTCTGCAACTTTCTCAGCACATTCCATGACCAGATCAGAGGACACTGCCGAGACGACAGAGGCCTGGAAGCCCACTGTCCAGCCTGCTGTCTGTGTGGATGTGACCTGCAGGTCACCCAGGAAAGTAGCTCTGTGCTCTGGGGTTTACAATTATGAATATTTCCTGTAGCCCTTTCAGCAAAAACCAAAAAATCTTAACCAAGGAAGGGGGATGCAAGGACCCACTTCCTTCCCAGACCCTCCTTTGGCCCAGCCTGAGGACCTGGGATTTCCCTCTCCACCCCAGCCTCCATTTCTAACAGTGGTGGAGACAATGGCCAGTTCAAGTGCTGGACAGACACCCTAGTCGCCCAGGGCCGAGTGCAAAAAAGAAAAAGTGGGAGAATAGAGGTGGGGGTTCTCATTTAGTGAAAATCTGAGGCTAGGCTACACCCTACTCCCTACATGCTCCCCCTCTCCTCACCCCTCAGTGTGAAGCTGTGTGGACAGTTGGTCCAAGGGCTCCATCTCCTCTCTGCCTTTGCACTATGATCCCCACATTGTCCACCCTTCCCAATAATCTGCAATCCTCATGGTGGGGGGGAACAAAGAAGAAGAAAGGCCTGGCAATGAGCTATTCAAAAATGCTGCCACTGAAAATTCTAAGCAGCTGAGATCTGAGATCTACCCTGACCCATATGGGTTCACCATGAATCAGAATGGACTTGATGATAATTGTTTTTATTTTGCTTTGTAAATAGGAAGTGTATTTACATTTCAATTACCACATGTGGCTTAACAGCTACCATATCAGAGACTGAAATGCTGACAAAGCCCAAGAGAAGATGTCTGTGGACTAGTCAGATCATAATAAGTGAAAACGGGGAGGTATTTTCAAGCCAAACTTACCTATGTTTCATAAAGGCAATCAAAATAGCCTTGAGCAAGGCGGAAGTTACAATTCCTCAAACTTTGAAGCTGCGTGGTATACAAACAAATATTTGGCAGCTGTCACATAGAAGTGGTGGTTGAAGGGGAGAGATAGAAGATGAAGGGAAAACACAAGTCAAGTGCATAAGAAAACTCAGAGACGCTGGAGTATCACACAGACTGGGAGAGGCAGGTTTCCCCATACAAGTTTCTTTAAAAAATGAGCAAGAGTAAATACTGACAGGAAGGATGAGAGATTTAGCATAAATGGGAAGCTGGTTTAATGACAAGAGACATATCAAGCATGAGTTACGGAAAGTCCCACTGTGGCCATCAGATGACGAGTGATAAGCTCTGCTGCTTGGGAACTTCTCTTGACTACTTCCTCTGGCTGGGGGAAAAAAAAATTCAGCAAGGGAAGCCATGAGACAGGCAGGTGATCTAAAGAAGATAAGGAAGAATAAAGGAACAGATACAAGTATAAGACAATGAAATGTCTATTCAGAGATGTGATGTTGCCAAGAAAAAAGTGATGAAAATCACAGAGGAGAGAGCTATTCTTAAATTGTTGTTATAGTGAGTCTCTTGGGATTCAGAGTAACCCTACGTACAACAGGTCTGAACCCTGCTCAATCCTGTGCCAACCTTATATTGTCTCTAACACACTTAGCCTCATTACCCCAGTAGCTTGTTTGTTGTTGTTGTTATATACCATTGAGTCACTTATAGCAAGCTGTAAACCCTGCTCTACCTTAAAATCAATTTCATTGTCTCTGACAAACCAATCCTCATTATCCCAGTCACTGAGTCAATTCATCTCATCCAGGGTCTTCCTCTCTTGTGCTGTTCCCACCCTTCCAAAAGGAAACAGGTTTACTCGGACTGGGAAGTAGACAAATCACATTTGGTAACACACTATGGAGGACAATGTTGATTGAAAATATGTGTTTTAGCATCATTGCTTTTAATTTAGGAATGGCTATTTTTAATTCTCAAGATACCACAATTAATGCATATTTGGCAATATCAGTTGAGATGTAGTAATAGTAAGAGGCATACTCATCTTTCTAAGCTTCAGAAGTAGAGCTCTCTCCAACTATATATTTTTTTTGTCTCAAAAAGAAATATCATAAAATTATTATAATTTCTTTTGCTTTAGCATAAATACATTATGGGACAGGTTAGGCTGGAGTCAACTTCATGAATCTGAGAAGAATTATGTGAAATCTCGGCATTGATTATCTAGTACTGTTATACCAGAGATATGGCAAATAAACAGCCTTATCAGACCGAGATGTATTCTCACATAGTTTAGGACCCTTGAAGATCAAATCCAGGGTATGGTCTTTAAAGGAATGCTTTTTATTTTTCTTGTCTTGGAGGAAGGTACTTGTCTCCTTTCAACATTTGTGAGTCTGGCAGGATTCCTTAGACGTCCTTATGTGTCTTAGAACCAGTTTTCCCTCTGGGTATAGGACATTCTCAGAAGAGAGATTTTTGATATAAAAGAGTTGCTCTGCTTCTGGCTCCTCTTTCTTGGTGATAGGCTGATCTCTCGCTACTTCCTTGTTTAAACTCTTATATTGTAAAGATTGATTTGATAAACTTTAATTCCCTAATTAATCCTCTCTTATAAGCAAAACTGCAACCTACCCTGTCTCATTAATATCATAGAGGTTAGGATTTAAAACACATTATAAATGGAGGATAATTATATCAGATCATGTTTTATGGGATCATTACATCATTACTTAACTACCAAATGACACCAGTGCATAGCACCAAACTATATTATTACGTGAGTCCTAAACTGCTAGGAATGTTGACCAAGTTGCTACCTATTTGGGGGCACACAATTAAGTTTCTGACAGTGCCAAAGCAAATAGACGGCTTTTACGATTCTCAGGATTAATATCACATGAAGGAAAATGAGTCACGCAGTTCAATACTATCAGTCTCAGCTATGGGAGTGGAGAGGTGCAATTTTATAAATACACAGCCCTGTCACACCAGGATAAAATTTAATGTGAAGTATTTCGATTATCTATTTTATAGAATTTTGAAAGAAGACATTCCTCCTAAGGGAGAATGTAAGAGAATTTAACAAGAACCCAAAGCTGTAATTAGTGCCCAAGGGGCTACTGAAACCCAAGCCCTTGATTCTCATTTTCTTTTCAGTGTGTATGAAGTTGCATCTTTTCACTCAGGAACTGCTAACCTCGCAAATGGAGTCGGAAGGGGCAACTATCACTAGTTTAACAAGACACAGATAAGGCAAGCCAGATGTACTTGATCACCTCTGAGTTTTGTTATGTTTATCAAGTGTTATAAGATATATATTACACAGTTTCTGTAATTTTAACAATCGTTTAATTTTCAATTGAATGACATTAATTCCAGTTACTATGAAGTACAACTCTTACTGCAATTTATTTGCAAATGTTTCCAACAATTCGAATAGGTAATACTTAGGAGATAATTCCCACCTCTGCACTCTGCTCCAGGTACCAACTTTATATTTTTTCCCCTCTATGCATTTGTTTAGTCTAGATGTTGTTGTTGTTGTTATGTGCCGTCTAGTCGTTTGCGACTCATAGCGATCCTATGCACAACAGCCCTAAACCCTGCTCTATCCTGTGCCAACCGCACCGCCTCTGACACACCCATCCTGATTACGCCAGTCACTGAATCAATCCATCTCATAGAGGGTCTTCCCCTCCTGCGCTGTCCCTCCACCCTCCCAAGCATGATGTCCCTCTCCAAGGACCCGTCCTTCCTGGCAACATGTCCAAAGTATGTCAGACGAAGCCCCAGAATCCTTGCCTCCAAGGAGTAGCTTGGTTTAATCCTCTCCAAGATGAATCTGTTTGTTTTCCTGGCAGTCCATGGTACATTCAATACTCTTTTCCAGCATCACAGCTCAAAAGCATCCACTCTCCTTCTGTCCTCCCTAGTCATTGTCCAACTCTCTGATGCATAACAAGCGATTGCAAACACCATGGTCTGTATCAGGCGCACCTTAGTCTCCAGAGAGACACCGTTGTTCCTGAGTACTTTAGAGAGGTCCCTAACAGCAGACTTTCCCATCGCGATATGCTTTTTGATTTCCTGACTGCTGGTGCCAAGAGTGTTGACTGTGGAGCTGAGCAAACTGAAAAAAAAAAGCAACATACTATACCGGGCCTGATATGATTGTTTTATATCATGTAATATAATGTTTTCCAAGTTCACCAATGTTGTAGTATGTATTGGAACTTTATTTCCCTTCATGGCTGTTTAATATTCTGCATGTCTATGATACACACTCTTTCTACATGCCTCTGCTGATCTGTAGTTGGACTTCTTCCTCCTTCTGACTATTATGAATCATGTTGCAATGAAACTGATGTACATGTTATTATTAATTGGAGTCCCTGCTTTTAAGTATGTGGGTATATATCTCAGAGTAGAATTATTAGATCATTAATTAATTCTATTTTCAATATTTTTAAGGAACCACAAGAGTGTTTTCCACAGCAGTTACAACTTTACAATTCCCAACAACAATGTCTGAGTGATACAATTTTTCCACACCCTTGCCAATGCTTTATTTTCCACTTTCTGATAAAAATCAGCCTTGTGGGTGTGAAGTGGCTGTCCATCACCCTTTAGTTTTAAGTAAACTTTTATTAACTATATAAGCTTTCAAAAATGTCTATGCTTTAGTATCCTACTCCTACAAACTGTACCTTGCATACAGGCTTTCACAGATTAAATAATGCAGAACAATTCTGTATATTTAAGTGTTTTTCTGGATACATACCAAGGTGTGAGCATACTAAGAGCTCCGAGGAGTTCCACTATAAAGAAATGTGATTTCCAGCCCCCTCCACCTCCACAGCATTTTCTCAATGTTTTTGGCTTTGTAACAATTTTCCTTTTGTTCTCTTTACAAAGATTATTAGCATCTCCAATCTAGTGTTCCATGAAACATAGTTTAAGAAATGCTGAGGCTTTCCTAAGAAACAAGTCTTAACAGACATTAAGCATGCAAAAGATAGTGGAAGTAATCACAGGAGCCTCAGAATTAGCCTTTCAGGACAAGAAGAATAAGTGACAAAAGATCTAGCATTGATTGAATTCTATTATTTCCTAAAGGAGCACAATGATTTGGCGAAATATCTACTAGCCAAAAGGCTGCCAGTCCAACCCAGCAGCCACTGTCAAAGAGAAATATGGGGCAGTCTGCTTCCGGAAAGGTTACAGCTATAGAAACACTATGGGCAGTTTAGTCCTATGGTTTACTAGGAGTCAGAACTAAACTGACAGTAATAGGTTTAGGAGTTGTTGTGGTTTTGCTTTTCTTTTCTTATTTGTTTTGGTTATTTTGTGCTAGGTACTTCATTAAGAACTTTTCAATTTCAGTAGATCATCATGACAATTATAAGAATGTTGTTGTGTGCCAGTGAGTCAGAACCAACCCATAGCTAATGCTCAGGTAGGTTTTCAGAGACAGTTAATCACATGGGAGGAGACTACCCATCTTTCTCACAGGGAGCAGCTGGACTTGAACTGTGTGCCTTCGGTATTTGAGAGGCCAGTGCAGCTTCTTGCCAGTAGGCCACCAGAGCTCCCTAATTATATGGTATATTTCATTATTTTCTTTCATGCCACAAAGGAAATCAAACTGCAGGGAGGCCACAGAACCCACCTTGGGTCTCAAGGTCCAAAGATGACAGAGGAAGGATTTGAAAGGCCAGTGGTCTTGCTCTGACAGCACACAGATGTAATCCTTCATCAAGACGGAGGGCTATGCTTTCTCAAAAAGTTGGAAATAGAAATAGCATTTGACCTAGCAGTTGCACTCCTGGGAATATACCCTAAAGAAACCACAACTGTCATCTAAAAAGATGTATATTTATTACTGTTTATTGCTCCGTTACTCACTATAGCAAATAGGTGGAAACAACTCAAATGCCCATCAGCAAAAGAGTGGATAAAAAAACCTATGATATATTCACACAGCAGAATACTATGCAGTTCTGAAAAATAATCAACTCACAAAATGAACTCATAAAACATTACACAACATGGGTGACCCTGAAGGACATTATGCTGAGTGAAATAAATGTCTTGGTCTCAAAAGGACAAATACTGCATAACACCACTATTATGAAGCAGGACTGACATGGGGAGTTGAGAGGAGACTAGGAAAAGAGTGGGTAGATAATGAACACTGTATTGGAACAGATGACGGAGAGAACTGTTTAAAAGGAATATATGATTAGGCATTATATGTAAGACAATGGTCCAGAGGAAAAGGTACATTGCAAAGAGGACTAGGGGGGAGTGGGAAGGAAATAGGGGGAAAAAATAGTACAATCATGAGTGAATATGTTTTAAAAAAAGAAAGTGAGCTGGCGGGGGGAGGGAGGAAAAATGTACAACAATGAATGAATGAAAATCCAACTCTTCTGTAAACTTTAATGAAAATATTTTTTATATCAAACCAGTAACAAAAACAGAAAAGATGAAGATTTCTGTAAAGGGAACCCATTTTTAATTACATGCTCTGTGTAACATCCCAATATTATTAGAGTTCTTTCTATTTTCAAGTGTCTGTTAAGCACAATGAAATTATCTAAAATGGAAATTCAACATCTTCTGTGACCTTAACTTTGTTAGAGCACATCAAAGTCAAGTGGTGCGAGATTTTCGAAGGGTACACTATTTTTACTAGAACAAGATATTTCTGCCAGATAGAACACTCCGTAAGTATTAAATTCATAGCCATAGAACATCACAAACCAGGATTACAAGCAACAGTTAACATGTTTTGTTGTTGTTGCTTTGAGTTTTAAAAACCAAAGGGAAAGAAAATATCCAAGTGTCTGGAATGAGCTAAAACCAGAGACCAGAAAACTAACAAAAGTCAGCTTTTCATGACATTTTGCTGGCCAGCCCCTGTGTTTTCCATGCTTTATCACAGAGAAGAGGTACTATCTACTCTCAATTAATCTTCCTTTCCACATACTGTACAACTTCAGGAAGATTTAGAACAGAAACTGAGCTGTGAGTCTATATTCTTTGGGAATTAGGACCCAGGTTTTGATGCACTCTTCCATGGTGATTTATATGATATAAACATGGCCATTAAAATCCCTATAAAAGTAAACATGTAAATTGAGGAAAACAAAGTAAAACAAAGCAAAAACCTCCAGAGAAGATGACAATGTGTGTGTGTATGTTTGGGGGGTGGGGGAAGCTTTAGAGACAGCCAATACAATCAACAAAGGGTTGTCAAAGACGTGCAAGAATTTTATTACAAAATTTATAAAATAATATAGAAAATAAATTCTATTTACATAGGAAGAGGAGAGTCAATTTTTACATGGAAAACGGAAAAACCCATCACACTGCTGCAACAAAAATAGCCTAACTTGTGCTTATGCTAAAGTTATAAAAAAGAGAAAGAAGAAAAACTTTCACACCTGCAAAAGAATCATTAAAACATGACAGGATGGCTGGGCTTGTCAGGCTTAAGGGCCACCTGCTGTTCCACATTTCACCCTCATCTCAATCTCAGCCAAGGCAAGAAATGGGAAGGGAGTCAGAAGGAATTTACACTGAGACAAAATCAAGCAGAGGCTGCATCTTTCAAAGGCTATTTTTTCATCTGCAAGAAATATCCTGCAGTAGTGTTTCCAACTGTCCCTCTCTGGTGATTTTAACTCCTTTTTTCTAAGGCATCTGGAATGATAGTGCTTTTATTGTTCAACTCTATTAGAAAAACAAGTGAAATATCTTAAGAAAGCAGAGAAGTCTTCATTTCTGAGGGGGTTTTGCTACATTTTCTGAACAGTTAATGAGCATCCATTGTTCTGAACAGAAATAAAAGATGAAATGTAAGCTCTAGGATTTGAACCTGCATCCAAGAGGCTCACATAGAATTTTCACCATCACTTGGGCCAGAGAAAGAGAAAAAGACTCTCCATAAGATGGACTGACACAATAACTGGATTAGTGGGTTTGATGTAGCGGACATGATGGGGCTGGCATAGGATGGGAAAGGGTTCAGATAACATTATTCATTCATAGGGTCGCTGTGAGTTGTGGTTGTTATGAGTCATGGTTGACTTGAGGGCATTTAACAACAACAATGCTCCAAAGTTCTTGCTAGTCTCTAACATTAAATATAGAGAATCAGATACTCGGTAACTTACTGCTGATTCTGACTCAAAGTCAACCTTAAGGTCCAACTAGAACTTCTTCCCCTGGGTTTCCAAGGCAAGGAGTCTTTATGGAAGCAGCCTGTCACCTCGTTCTCCCATGAAGATGCTGATAGGACTGAACCACTAATCTTTTCATTAGCAGAGAAGCACTAAACTACTGCACCACCAGGGCCCTTTACTTTGGTATTAATTTACACTACATCCATCATATTTACAGTACAGTTCTCTTTCTCTATTTTTAAAAGAAATAAACATCTATTTTATTTGATGATCTTGAATTTTATGTTTCCTGTTCTAAAATATATTAATTTAGGGGAAAAAAACCCTAGACCTTGTAGTATGCATTTTAAAATGACCATGAATTAATTGTGCTATTTACCAAATACTATTGTGAGTGCTGTGAGATGAGCTCTCTGAGAGAGTCTTTTCAATGGGTCTAATTTTACAGGTTATTATCCACATTTTACAAACAAGAGGCTGAGGCTCAGAAAGGTAATGGAATTCTCCAAGAACATACAGCGAATAGACGGATCCAAAACTAAGTCTGAAGTCTGGTTGTACCTGCCCTCTTAACAGAGGCATTTACAGAGCAGAAGAGCAGAGTATAGATTGTAAGCAAAGGCTGAGTTAATGAGTACAAATCTTTTCATTGTAGTAATGAAAATGAAAACAAAGGCCACACGCACAGTTGTCATTTGGTCTCTGTAGACAAGCTGAAAATGCTCCAATGCATTTCTTCATCATTTAATGACATTAATTTCTATTTACATAGCTCTACACAGCCTGCAAAGTATCACCATATTACCTTGTGTTGACACTGTTAAATCCTTCATATTTTAATTGGTATTTATTTATTGGTTTCATATATCACTCCAAAAGAGACAGAGTGTAGATTCTATTCTGTTCTTTATGCCTTCTATTCTGTAGACCAGATGATCTGTAGAACACAAGTTCTATTCTGTAAACATGCTCCTTTTGGTCTCTAATCATGGCTTCTACTTCTCTATAATGGTCTCTGACAAACCAATACTTGTATACAGCGCTATTTATTTTTTAAAAAAGAAATATATCAGGGTTGAGTTGGGTTCTATACTCACCAGGCAGTATCAGTGTTTACTGCTCTGACAAGGATCACCTGGTACACTGATGCTGTCAAACTGGTACCTTTTAGTAACTTTAGAGAGTGAAGAACAAAGAATGTAAGTAGATCTTTCTCATAAACAACATGTCTCCAGAAACTCTATGAACTTTGATAAATGTTGAGAGTTGTAGGCCTTTTGTTCAATAATAGGGTCGCTGAGTCGTGATCGACTCGAAGGCAATCAACAATAACAACAATAGTCGCAAGAGTCAAAAATCATGATTTTCTTTCATAAAGTTTTCTTATTAGATCTTTCTTCCCCCCTCTCTTTTTTTCTGTGTAAGGTGCTCCCTGGTGTCCTAGTGGCAATCTCAGAGGCACAGGTTTCGAAGCTGCTCTGCAGGAGGAGGACGGGCAATCTCCTTCCATGCAATTTACTGCCCCTGAAAACTCCCTGGAGGCTCAGCTATGGGTCTGCTCTGACTCAAGGACAATAAACAACAAGAGTGAGTAATGTGTTGAGTTGCCAACTGAAAGATCAGCGGTTTGAATTCCCCAGCATCTCTACTGAAGAAGGATGGGCAGGCTCCACCCATGAAGATTTATAGTCTCAGAAACCTGCTGGAGGAACATTACGGACTAAGGTCAGGTCAAAAGCAATGGCTTCAGTTGTCTTTTTTCTTTTTGTCATGCTCTGTATGATTGCAAGAGTATGTTGTATATATGATTGTTAAAAAAAAGAAAAGAAATTTAAATATTTGGAAGAAGACAGTTTCAGCCTCTCATACAAAGCTGCACTTTCAAAATGAATATTTAAAAGGCAAAACAACTAGGGCAAAAAAATGAGAGGAGTCTCTGTTAGCTTGTTTGGTTTGACATAAACACCATCACGAGCAAGTTTTCACCGATGTTATCCTGCAATCAAATCTGACCTATGTGAGCCGGGCTTGACTATTCTGTCCCAGGACAGCATCCAGATCTCTCCCAGGACTCATAAATGCGGACACCAAAATCTCAAGTGCCTCAAGTCACATTCGCTATTCTCAGGCTCTATGAGTGTCAAGGTTGCTAACAACTGATCAATTGATGGCAAGTACCCTTCCTTCCACAGCTTTTCAAAACAAAAGTGCATCTTATTGGCCAGTCATTTTATATCAAAAATATCAATGAAGGAGTTTTTCTTTTGCTTTTCAAGGAGAGGAGCGAACGGGGCGGGGGACTGGGAGAAAAGTGCAACAATGAATAAATGGAATTCCAAAATCTCTGTAGATGTTCATTGAAATAAAAAAAATAATAAAAATAAAAAAATATCAACACAACAAATTTTTACTCTCTGTGCCTTAGACCTTGATCTTGACTTTATAAAATTTATTTTTGAATATTTAAATATGTAGAACAATCATGATGATGGTAGAGCTCCCATACACCTGTCTTTCCTGTTATTAAAGTTTTACATTAACACAGTAAAAGTTCTCATTGCCATTAGCTTGGAACTGACTCATAGCTGACCACCCACCCCATCCCTGTAGGTGATTGGAGATTGCAAAACTGCACAGGAGGAGACTGCCCATCTTTTTCCCAGAGTAGGTGCGGAATTGAAACCATTTGCCTTTAAGTTGGCAGCAAAACTCCGTAGCCAATAGTCCCTCAAAGTTCCCTCTTACTTTCGTAGATGCATTATAAAGAAAGAATGCTCACTGATCTATTGTTATCAGCTGATCTGAATCCCAATCTTTTAGACAGTGGTGGTGATGTGGTATGTTACATGCTTGGCTCCTAACTGAAGGATTGGCAGTTCAAATCTACTAGTCACTACATGGGTAAGGTGGATGAGGGGGAAGGCATTCTCCTCCTGCAAAGATTGAAATCCTCAGAAATCTAATGGAAAGATAGCATAGGTGAGAACCACCTTGATGGCTGTGTTTCATTTTGTTTTTAAACAAAGAGTCCTAGTGGCGTAGTGGATTACAAGCTGCACTGTTGACTGAAAGGCTAGCCAGCTGCTAACCAGCTGTTCTGTAGACGGCAATATGGCTCATCCTGTGGCATTTACAACAGAAAACTTGACAGAGGGTTGCCACACGTTAGAATTCACTGGAGAGCAGTGTGTTTGGTTTTGTTTTTTCTTTTTACTAATTTCGGAAGAAGGCGTGGCACCCACTTCCTAAACAACATGCCTCTGGAAACTCTATGAACTTTGAGAAACAATAGTTATAGAAAGGTTCCAGGTCTTTTGTTCATAGGGTCACTATGAGTCATGCTCAACTCAACAGCAAGCAACAACAACAACAATGAAAATAATTTTTGTATATATCACATCTATTAAAAAAATCCCTTCAGCACTGTCCACCTAGCTTGATAAATAAATAGATGAAGAAGAGTTGTTAGATTGTGGAGCAGGGAGTCCTGAGCATTCCTGATGTGTTGACTTGGCCCATGTGGGGCTGAAGATGACTGAGGGAACCAGCTGATCTGAAAAACAGGAAGGAGTGTGGACTCCTGAGTTTACAGATGATACCTGTTTGGACGTAGCAATGGGTGGCTGGGAATGTATTGACTGGAACTTAATCGAATGAGGAGAAGATGTTTCATTCTGAGGCCTAATGATAATTATTGTTACCTGATGGTTTGCTCTGGATTGGACCTTTGTTTATGGATCTGGATGCTGAAAGTTCCAATTTGAAGATTCTTCAAGAGAAAAAAAGAAAAATTCTTGTTTCCCACCTGTTTGTTAAGCCTGGGCAAATTAAAAATTGACTATCTAAAATTAAGACGTGAGGAGTAAAGCAGCTGGCTTGCATATTTCCTGAAATACAGATGATGTTAAGGGAAAGTCTGATTCTTTAGATAATGAAAAATAATGGCTAGAAAAGCCAGAGGGTGGGATGAGATGTTAGCTTAAAGTTGGGTTTTTTGTAAATTATTCTGTTAAATCCCCTCTGGTCTCTACTTACTTTAACTGCAGACACATGGACTTGCAAATTATCAATAACTGTGGGACTAGGATATGAGAGAGAGAGAGAGAGAGAGAGAGAGACAAGACTTGTGGCTATTAACACTTGTTGACAGTGAGACTTGTGACAGCAAGACTTGTGGTAGCAAGACTTGAGACAATAAGATTTGAGGAAGACTGGACCAAGACTCTGGTGAGAGTGAGACCTTGGTGTAAGACCCTATTGATAGTGAAGGAGAGACGTTTTCCTATGCTTGCAGGATAATTAAGGAGAAGCAGACTTATAACTGCTCTGAGACAAACCTTGTTGGGTGATTTGGGTTTGATTGCTAAAGTGAGACCAGAGCTTGAACAAATTGTGCCTTGGAACTGCTAGGCTAAAATCTAAATTTGCATTGGGTCAACAGTCTTGGCACCAGCAGCCAGGAAATTAAAAGGCTGGGAAAGTCTGCTGTTAGGGACCTCTCCAAAGTGCTGAAGAGCAACGGTGTCTCTCTGGAGACTAAGGTGCATCTGATACAGGCCATGGTCTTTGCAATCACCTGTTATGCATCAGAGAGTTGGACAATGACCAAGGAGGATAGAAGGAGAATTGATGCCTTTGAGCTGTTGGTGCTGGAGAAGAGTATTGAGAATACCATGGACTGCTAGGAAAACAAACAGATTTGTCCTGGAATGGGTTAAACCGGGTGGCTCCTTGGAGGCAAGGATTCTGAGGCTCTGTCTAACATACTTTGGACATGTAGTGAGGAGAGACCCGTCCTTAGAGAGGGACATCATGCTTGGGAGGGTGGAGGGACAGCGCAGGAGGGGAAGGCCCTCTATGAGGTGGATTGATTCAGTGGGATAATTGGGATGGGAGTGTCAGAGACAGTGCGATTGGCACAGGACAGAGCGGAGTTTAGGGCTGTTGTACTATGAGTCGCAGGTGACTCGACAGCACATAACAACAACAACAACAATATTCTTTGCCTCCCCCACTCTCCAACTTATTCCCCTAATAAACACCTTTCTCAGTTAAAAAAAAAAATCCCCATGTAGGTAGGTAAAAAACAAACTTTGTAAATAAACCAGTATAAAATAATAATAATTTAAAAACCTCCCTATGTAACCATCAGTATTTAAAAGGAAATGAATACAGTTGGATTTCTCCAGTTCAAATGCTTTGTTACATGAATGATTCCAGGTTTCCCTTTGTTTATTTGTAATTTCCAGTCAAATAATTCACATTTATGGGCATGAGTTGTCAAAGCAACCGGCCAAGTACTTAGAGATATGAATTCTGGATCCTATTATAAGACTACGTTTAGATTTATAAGAAATTGTTAAACTGCGTTCCAAAGTGGTTGTCCTCTTTCTCACTCCCACCAGAAACAGATAAGCTCCAGGGACTTTATAAGCTTCTGAGCATTTGATATTGTCAATTTTTCAAATATAACCATTTTATCAAGTATATAGTCATATGTCACTGTTTTAATTTGCAATCCCCTAACGAAAAATATTCTTTTAAGTGGTGTAGAGCTCTGGTCTGTCCATTTGCTGTGCAGAGGTAACTCTGATTGCTGTGATGCTAAACACTGTGACACTTATGTGTCAAATGCAGTAACGATTACCTGTGGTGGACAGTGTTTGGTGGCGCTTCCCAATTAAAACAAGCTTGGAAGCAGGAGTGCCAGCCACTTCTGAAATAGCTTGCCTCCGGAAACTCTATGAACTTGGAGAAACAATGAAAGTTATACAAGTGTTCAGGTCTTTTGTTTATAGTGTCGTTCTGAGTCAACTACAACTCAACAGCATTAAACAACAAAAACAACATAGGATGCTGAACATCTTTTCATGTGCTTATTTGCCATTTGTGTATCATTTTTGCTAAGGTGTCTGCTCAGACCTTTTGTTCATTTATAAATTAACGTGTTCAGTTCTCCCCCCCACCCTTTTTATTGGTAAGTTAAAAGAGCTCTTTCTATAATGTAGGTACAAGCCCTTTATCAGTTATATGTTTTTCAAATACGTTCTTAGTCAGTGAGCTACCTTTTAGTTCCCTTTATAATGTCCTTCACAGAGTAGAAGGTTTTCATTATAAAGAAGTCAAGCTTACAATATTTTTTTTCACTGTATTTGGTAATTCTCGAAAAAATTACCAATTTCTTTGCATTTTTCATGGATTGTGGAGGTTTTGGTGTTTGATTGTAAAACTCATCATCACACTGAAAGTCTTTAAAAGAGGAGACTGCTCATCTTTCTACCAGAGAGCAACCTGTGGATTTGAACTACTGACCTTTTGGTTCAGTCTCATCTAACATTAACCAAAGGTTGACAAGTCAAACCCATCAAGAGGCCTTCAGAGCACATATTTGTCTGGCTACTTCTGAAAGGTCACAGTCTTCAGAGTCTTACAGAGTAGTTCTACTTTGCACAAATGGGATTACCATAAGTCAGAATTGACTCAAAGGCAACTAACAAATGTTAATATACATGGTCCTTCCCAAGTTAGATAGTGATTTACAAAATCATTGCTCCTGTATGCTATGTAATATTCCGTCATGTGAACATATCATAATTTCTCAATCCATTTGATTGCGGTTGGACAGTTAGGCTATTTCCATGTTCTTGATATGGTGAATAGCACTGCTATGAACACTGGTATACAAATCTCCATTTGTGCCTCAGTTCTCATTTTCTCACTATTTCAAGCAGTGGAATAACTGACTCATATGGAATTTCTATGTTCAGCTTTCTGAGGACATGCCATACTGCCTTCCAGAGTGATTGTACCATTTTATAATCCCACCATGCTAAGCTAACTAACTCAGTCCCATAAGGACAAATTCTATCTAAGACCATCATTGTAGAAATAGGTAACTACTGAAATGTGTATGAGGATCCAAGGGGGATGAGGTGGCACAATGGTAAAGATAGGGGAGCATAATTATAGGGTCTCATAATTTGATGGGTGGATGGAGGGATGATTTAAAGAAATGGGAAAGATCTGGTGTGTAAAACAATGTATATGTATTTTGTAAGTAAATCAGTAAAAAATTTAAAAAGTTTATATTTTTTTAAAAAATGTAGGCCTTGTCAGTAAGGGAAGAAAGTGTTAGGTTGCTGCTGCTATCTGCTGTCAAGTTGGAACCAACTCATAGCGGACCCTGTGGTGGGTTTTCAGATGCTATAAATGTCATGAGAAGAGATTGCCCATCTTTCCATAATGGATAAATGGTTGAGTCAAACTACCTGCTTGGGATTGATTACCCTCTAGGCCACCAGAGCTCCCTTTTGCTAGATTGTCGATCCTAAGACCTGAGGGGGAAATTAGAGCTGCAGAATCACAGAAAGAGCAAAATAGGCTCTTCCCATGAGGATCATAGGTGATTTTTAAATAAAAGTGACTATCTTTCTACTTCCTCCATATATCCCCATTCTGCTTCAAAGTGGGAGACATGAGAGACTTATAGTCAAATAGATGTGGTCTTTCCTAATTCCTTCTAATGTACATTTCTTATCAAACCTTTGTGATCTTTGTATTTCACTAGTTTGTCTCAGTGTTACCTATAATAAGAGAAATTAAAATTTAAAGTGCTGTGATATTAAAAAAAGGAATCATGATTAGACCCTTCTGGAAGCATGCAAATCAGGACAAGGTCAAAGCAAGCTTTCTTTTTCCTAGAGAGACTTTGGGACTCAAAGGCTACAGAATGTAATTGATGTTTCTGTTCCTCTTGTTGCATGTTTACCCACAACAGCCTGGGAAAACAAAAACCACAGCCTCTGCTGGAGTCAGCCTGGGACACAGGCAACCCCCTAATGTCAAATTGGAGTCAACACAGTGTAAACCAAGCATCAAAATGACTTCATGAAATAAAAGTGAGAAGAAAGAGAGAAGGAATTATCTCAGATAATACACACTGAAAGTGGATGAAGCTGAAGAGTAGAGGAGCTGATTCTTTGCTGATCAAAGCCCATATGTATTTTTTCCCCCTTCTTTAAATTAGTCCATGGAAGAGAAGGCCCAGGGATTATTTCATTGTTGGTGTCCCTAGAAGGCTTGGTGAGTTTCCTGTGAATCACTGTGATGAAATATCGTGATTGCAGAATTTGATTCTGTCTCCAGTGTAATCCGTTCCAGTCTTCAGGGAATGTACGATCACTTACAGAAACCGAATCCTGCTGAGTTCCCAGCCCTGCTTATTACATTCACCCAGCTCATGCATGAAGCCAGACGACCAAACAACAAGCAGCAAACAAATTTCAATAAACAGATTTATTGTCCTATTTCAGTACAAATCACAGTCTATTAAGAATAATGCACTCTAGCCGAGGTTCTGACAGTCAAAAGTGCTGATTTAAGAAGAGAATTGCGTTCCTAATTTAATTCATTCATTTGCATTTCTCTCCACTAAGTAGAATGCAATTCAGCCTTACTGATCATAGCTGGTTATCACTCCTCCGTTTTGTGATTAAAATGCTGCTTTATAAAGCCATAATTATTTCTATTTCTTTTGGGGTGCTGTATATGGCAGCTATAAGAGGTACACTTATTAGATGACAGTAATAAAAAGGAAGTTATTCAAAGTGATCTAAGAAATTATTTCATACATCTTCAAAATGATGCATCTGAATTACAGTTGCTATTGTCATTGTTTTTGTGCTGTTGAGTTGAACACAACTCATAGTGATCCTATGAACAACAAATCTGAATTCTGTCCTTTCTTGTGCCATCCTTATTATTCGTGACACACCTGAGCCCACAGCCACAGTGACTGTGTCTATCCACTGTAAGGAGGGTCTTCCTCTCTTCCGCTGACCCTTCACCTTTCCAAGCATGATGTCCTTCTCCAAGGAATTGCTTCTACTAGCAACATTCTCAAAGCATGTGAGATGAAGCTTTGTCATCCTTACCTCTAAGGAACATTCTGGCTACACTTTCTCTAAGACAGTTCTTTTATCACTCCATGGGATATGCAGCACTCTTTTCCAGTACCACTAACTCAAAGGCATTAATTCTTCTTCTGTCATCCTTATTCACTTCCCAGCTTTCAGATGCATAGCAAGTGAATGGAAAGACCATGGCCTGAACTGGACCCACTTTTGTATTCCAACTGACAACATTGCTCTTCAGTATTTTGGAGAGGTCCCTGACAGTGGACTTGCCCAGTGCAATTACATCTCCTAATCTCCTGACTGATGGTACCAAAGATGGTGACTGTGGATCTAAGTAAGACAAAATCATTGACAACTTCAATCTTTTCTCCATCTATCATGGTGCTGCTTATCAGTCCAGTGGTCAGGATTTTGAATCCATATTGAAAATTGTATTCTTTGATGGTCTGCTGCAAGTGCTTCAAGTCCTACTCACTTCAAGCAAGCAACTTCGTGCCATCTGCATAACACAGGTTGTTGAGGAGACTGAGGATTTCATCCAACATTTGTATCTGAAATTGACCAAACATGCAATCAAGATGCAGTCATAATTATGAGTGACTGGAATGCAAAAGTTGGAAGCAATGAAGAAGAATGGCAATCGGAAAGTATGGCCTTAGCGACAGAAATAAACCTGGACATCAAGTCCAGATGTACATTCAATGATTTATTCATCACAAAGATCATTTTTAAATGAAAAACCACAAAGGGTGACTTAACACATGGACCTCTGAATGACAGCGGAGGGTAGAACCCAAGCATACTCTCCATAATTAATGTCATGACCTGGCTCCTCTGTGGTTTTGGCAAGTAACATTTTCTGATTTCAAAATACCATCATCCACTGAGTGTCAAACTGGAGCAAGTTCATATGAATCTAAGGGATCTTGACATTTCCCCCCCTTTCTTCCTTTATTCATTATCCTTCCCTCTTCCTTTCTATCCATCTTTTTATAGACATATCATTATTTCATTGCGGGAAACTGGATTCAATAAGCTTCAGTTCCATCACAAATAATTATTTCAATCTTGTGTTTCCTTCCAATTTAAGTATTTCAATGCTATTTCCTGTCTCTTTTCTGATCACAATGTTTTAGTTGGTAAAAATAAATACATTACACTGTAAATCTTGACATGCTAGCATCATATAAGATCATATTTTGGCTTCTTTTTTAATTGAAAATGGAATGTATAAATTCAAGTGTAGTAGAGAGTTTCAAATTATTTAATTGTATCTCTGTTTCCTTCTGATTCATTCCTATCCTATGTCTGCTTCCCCCATCTAAGTCTCTAGGGGATACATGCAGTTACCACACTTGACTGCTAACCAGAAAGTTAGAAGTTCAAGTTGAAAAAAAAAAGTAGTTCAAGTTCACCCAGAGCTATCTCAGAGCAAAGATGTGTTAATATTCTTTCACTAAAGCAAACACTATTGACCAATAAAAATATCTTTAAAGACATATGCTGAGAAACATCTAAAAACTTAGTATCACAGTAAGCCATAGTGCGTCTGACTCTGTTCAAGATAAACATACATCATTTTTCATCTCAAGTTAAATCAGGTGTCTCCCCAAAAGAAATAATAATGGACCACTTAGTGTTCTGAAGAATGTAGTATTTGAAAATGAGACACTTTCTGGTTACCTTTCAGGAAGCAATCTTTTCTGAGCTGCAGGACACCCCAGTAGATGTTAAAAATAGATTACCCATCTACTCATCAAAAAAAAAAAAGAAGAACACTAATGCGGAATAGCTTGAGTGCTGCAGCTTGCCCCATTTCTGGGGGGAAATCAGCAATGATCTGTGGCCCAGTGAATAAGGTTGATTCACTACCAAAAGAGAGCGTTCCTCTACTCACCGTGCTTTTGAAAGCCAGCCTGAAGCAGCGCCTGCCTACAAAATTGCAGAGGAATTATTCTCAATTACAGGCTTCTGTCTGCTCAAAAGTAGAGCTGGTGATCAGTTCTGACCTCCCTCCTCTGACAAGTCAAGGAAATGAAAGGAGACCAGAAGAACCTGACAGGTGTTCAATTTAGAAGCTGGAAGCTAGGTGGGGGGACAAAATGGAAAGAAAAGAAAAACTGAAAGAAAGGAACACTCATATTACCCAACATGATCTTGGTTCTCTGATGGCATCTTCATAATCTGTTTTTACAGAAGCAATTGCATACGACACTGTAATTTTGCTTAAAGTCATTCACTTAATGTTTTAATCTGAGCATCATCTACTAGAATCTTCCCACCCTCAATCATTCAGGCCTTTAGTTTCATAATTTTTGGACGTTTTGTTGAATGACACTCTGCTCTTCTCCCTTTCCTTCTTTCTTGTAGGTAGTAAAGCAAGACTACAGGAGAAAGAATAACATTGCTGTTGCTGTCATTTGATAAGTTTATTTGCAGACAGGGCTTGTAAACACCAGCCTCCAGCCTCGACATTTTATCTCTTTAAGCAGTCATTACCAAATGGACTAGATTTTGGTTGAGGCTGAGTTTAATTGAATGTGAATGTTTTAGAGAGGACATGATGATCAGAACAGTTTCTTAGCTATCTGACATTTACTGGAGATTTTTTAAAAAATAATTTTCCATTTCAAAAGAATAACTCCTTTGTTGAAGATAGAAAAAAAATAAAGTTGTTCTGATGAGAATGAAACTCTGAAGCATGCCTTATTTTCTTGGAAGTTGTGTGGTTAAGTTCTTGCTATTCCTCCTCTTGTTCTGCAAAGTTGGTAATTAGAGGTGGGAGCCTCTTAGGCAAAGAGCAGCCACCTCCTCCAAGTGCAAATACGGGGTGTAGGAGGGAATGGAAAGGACCACATACGGTGTTAGGCTCTTAGAAATCCACAGAACCTGCATTCAGGCTCCCACACCTCTTTGGAACCTACTTCTTTCCAGTCACCTACTCTTCAGTGGAGGAAAGCTATTTTGAGAAGAAGTAATGATTCCGAAGCATCCTACAGAAGACAATCAGTCAAAATACCCCAGCCTACACAGAACTGCAAAACAACACTTGAAAATTTGGATTGTGATTGACTAATGATGTAACAGAACCAAAATAACGTCCCGTATTCTCTTCCTGCTCTGCTAATTTTGCTTTGTTTAGAGCACTCAGAGTTGCTTTTTTCAAGCGAGGTGGAACACTTCGCTCAGAGGCAACACAATGAATTGGCTAACGGTCAGAAAATGGAAGTAAGCTGAGAATACAAACAAAGCTCAAAGAGGGAAAACAGTCAATGGCGATCAACACAGAACTTTCTAAAAACAAGCAGTAAAAAAGGATAAAGATATTTTGGAGTTCTCTTGTTTTGCTGTGACTGAGAAACTCTTCACAATGAAGACAATCTTAGTGAAGATTAGCTTTGTTTCCTGAAGGAGGGGCCTTCTTGCTATCTCTTCTCTATCTTAAATGAAGCTGTATCCTATGAGGGTACAAGCAATGCTCCTCCTAAACAGTGAGGGGGCTCCAATGGATGGCCTAATGATGAGGAATTGTGCTGTCAACTCAAAGGCACGCAGTTTGAATGTGTCAGCTGCTCCATGGGAGAAAGACAAATCACTCTGCCCCAGGGTGATTAACTGCCTCTGAGAACCTCCTGGAGGGTCAGTTATGATTTGGCTCCAACATGACGACAACAACACCACAAAAAGAATTAGCAGACATGAACTAGAGAATGCAGTTAAGTATACCATTCAACTCTCAGCACTAACACCAGCAAGTCAAAGTGATAGGGGCCAATGAAGAGAGTTTAATATAGCTAAAGAAATCATACTCTAGTAACTCCTTCTGTTAAAAATCCCAATGAAAAATCCTTAATTTGTACATCCTTGAAAGCAAAATACTTATAATTTCATCACAACTGGGATTGTGAGGATGGCTCAAAATTGGGCCAAGTTCCATTCTGTCATGCATTGGGTCTCTACAATTTGGAGCCAACTCGGCAGCGTAGAACAATAATAACCAAATGCTGATTGGCTCAGTAGTTGCCAGGGGACAGATTCATGCTCAACCTCAGACTAGGAAGAATGATAGCATTTTCACAGGTACTGTCTTGAAAGAAATATAATTTTTAAACATGTGGGTTTATTTGCATTATTAACAACATACAAAACCATTATAAAGTACGACCACTCTAGAAAGCAGTTTGGTGCTTCCTCAAAAAGCTGAACATAGAAATTCCATATGACCCAGCTATTCCACTGCTGAGAAAATGAGAACTGAGGCACAAGCGGAGACTTGTACATCAATGTTCATAGCAGAGTTATTCACCATCCCAAGAATATGAAAATAGCCCAAATGCCCAACCACAATGAAATGGATTGAGAAATTATGGTACATTTACAATGTAATACTATGCAGCATGCAGAACAATTACTACCTATTATGGGAGGGGCTGGAAAGCATTATGCTAAGTGAACTAACTCAGTTTCATTAAGACAAATACTGCATAAGGCCATCATTATAGAATGAATATGAGGATTCAAGAGGGAGTGTGCTTAATCACACAATTTGATGGGTGGAGGGAGAGTTGGCTTAAAGAAAGGGGAAAGAGCTAGTGTGCAAAACAATGTGTTAAAACTTTTTAAGTACAAAAAAGAAGAATAAAGAAAGGGAACTCTTTAAAAAAATGTGTTTGAATGGCACACACAATAAACCCTCCCCCCAAAAATGATAAAACTGTACACTCAACTCCTTACTTAACAACTATCTCACTCAACATTTAAAAGAAAAGAATCTATCATGCTACTATTTGCACATTAATAATATTTATCTGGCACTAAAGACACCTAGGTTACAGGCAAGAGCAATGATGGTTGTGATGGTTAAAGCAATGATCTGACTTGACTAATCCATGATTCTCAGGGGCTACACAACGATGCAATTCTGAAATGATGAAGTGATGAAATTTGAAAATTATGCAATGAGGCATTCATCTTCCATTGTCTGATCTCATCTGGTCAGCCTCAATTTTCACAGAATGCCTATTCTCACGTAACAACCTAGTGTTTGCAACCTAATCATGTGGATAAATGATGAGGAGTGGGTGTGTGCTGACTCTTAATTTTGTGTGTCAACTCTGCCAATCTGTGTTACTCAGTTGTTTGATCAGATATCATTCTAAATGTTGCTGTGACGGACGAGACTTTACAGATATGATTTACATTTACAAATCATTAACATTAAATAAAGGATATCATTACCCTCTTCTATGGGTGGATCTCATCCAATCGATTAAAAGGTTTTAGAGCAGAAACTGAGGTTTCCCAGAGAAGAAGGAAATTTGTTTCAAGAACTCTTGACTGAGTGTCTCCTGTTCATTAGCTTGTCTTAGAGATTTCATAACCTAGATGCGACACCAACTCCTGCCTGAGAGTCGAGACTGCTAGCATTTTTTACAGAATTTGAACTTGCCACCTTTCACAATTGTATGAGCTATTGCTTAAAATCATTCTGTGTATCCTATTGATTATTTTCTTTCCGGATGTTCCTGACTGATAAAATGACTTAAACAGTACTATATTTGTACAAGGCTCGAAGGGAAATGAACTCAAATACATGAAAGTGTTGCATATAATACAGGCGGCATTTCAAATTCATGGAAGGAGAATAACAAACAAATAAATAAACAGATAAGTGAAATGACACCAAGTTCCTCATTTCACATATTTTAGGCACATGGTCACAAGGGACCAGTCCTTGAAGAGGAACATCATGCTCAAAATGATGGAGGGATATAGCCCAAGAGAGAAAGATCCCAGATGAGATGGATTGACACAGCAACTACAATAAAGGAGGTAGGTGTGTTGGAGTTAGTGAGATTGGCTCGGGATAGGTCAGGCTTCAGAGCTATTGTACATCGGGTCACTATGTGTCATGGGTGACCCTATGGCATAAAACAACAGCAACAACAACAAGCCATTTGAAAGAGTAAATTTTATTTCTACCTCACTTTCTTGGGAGAAAGATGGGAAATCCTCTCCTAGGTGGTTTATAGCCTCTGAAAAGCCACTGATGGGTCTGCTATAAGTGGATTCCCACTCACTGAAAATTAGTTTTATGAGATCTCACATTTACCCTAAAGAAACTTGAGAAAAATCAAAGGTTCAAGCATTTAAAAAGGGAAAACATAAAAAGTATAACACGTGAATGACTAACAAACCCAATTACATAACAAATAAAAAATTTGGTATAACCCAAACCAAACATAAAATAAGCCAACAAATAAGCAAATTGGGGCAAATAAAGGTAAATGAAAAATAGGCAAAGGGCCCTGAAGAATCCACTTCAAACCAAACGCACACTGCCATCAAATTTCTTCTGAATCTTACACATCTTCGAGGAAAGAATAGTACTGCCCCAGTGAGCTTCCTACGTTTAAATTCTCATGAGTGCAAACTCACGCTCCTTCTCCCTAAGATTGGCCGTGAGTTGAACTGCTGACTTTTATTTTTTTTTTTGTAGAACTCAATATTTAACCCACCACACCACCAGTGTTCCTTCTTGAAGTATCTTGTAATTGTGGTGTACCATTGAGTCAGAAACAAGTCATTGGGTTTTCAAAGGCTGTAAATAACACAGGAGGAGACCGCCCATCTTTCTGTCTTGGAGAAGCTAGTGCATTAGAACAGCTTTCCTTACTCAGTAGGCCATGAGAAATAGGTATGCATGAAATCAAATCCTGTTGAAACCTGTAAAGCAAGCAGTTAGATGAGGATGTAAATTTGAAGCCAGTAATGAGGGTTGAGGGAGCTCTGGTGGCTAAGTGGCAGGGTGTTGAGCTGCCAAATCAAAGCATGTGATTCAAATCTACTAGTTTCTCTGTGGGAGAAAGATGGACAATCTCCTCTCACGTGATTTATCGCCTCTGAGACTCTGGAAACCTGCTGAAAGGTCAACTATCTGTAGGTTCCCACTGGACAGTACATAACAACAATAAAGGTGGGAATACAGGCATGTGACAGATGCCTTCCAAGAAGGTCAACAGAAGTGAGACAGTGAGACATCTCTACCACAAAACAGTTGTTAATTTGCACTCCTATTCCACTTCTCCTTTGTCGATGGACACCTGATTTAAGAAAGACACCTGACCGATGAAGAGATTGAGATTGAGTTAGACCACACTCTCTAGACCACATCCACTCACAACTGGAAAAGGGAGCATAAATGCAGCTGATGTCAGCTTAAAGACTAAGGTGCACCTGATTCAAGCCATGGTCTTTGAATCATTTGCTATGAATCTGAGAGCTGGACAAATAATAAGGATGGCATAAGAAGGAATGGTACTGTTGTGCTGTGGCATTGGAGAAGAGTGCTGAGTCTCCCATGAACTGGCAAAAAAAAGCATATATGTTTTGGAGAACATAGAGTCGAGTACAGTTAAGAGGCAACAATGGTGAACCTTCATCTCACATTTTGTGGGCATGTTAGGAAAGGCTATGTCTTGGAAAAGGATGCTTGGAAAGGAGAAAGGCCAGTGAAAGTGGAAATCCCTCAATGAGATGGGCTGACCTGGTGGCTGCTGCAATGGGATCAGGAATAGCAGAGATGATGAGGATGGCACAGGATAGAACACGGTTCAGATCTGTTGTTCACAGGGTTGCTATGAGTTGCACTGGACAGCACATAACAAAAAGTGGAGCTGTGATGTAGAAGCAAATAATTAAGGCAATTTCTATCCAGGCAGGAAAAGAGTAAGCCAGTCAGTTTGGATGCAGAGCGAAAGGGAATTCAGAAAGGGGGTGGGGGTGGGGGTGGGCGGTGGTAAGCCAAAGAGCAGCCGCAGAGCCCCTGGTGGCTTTCTACATCTCTGCTCTTCAAAACTCGTCAATTCCTGTACTTGGATCCCAAGAGACGTCTTGATGCTCTACCAATACATTCAGTGGATACACAAAGGTGGCCTGAGGGGATTTAGAGGTGGCAATCATTTTCGAGGAGTCGAATCCCTGGAGCTACCCTTCAGATTCCTGCGTCTTTACTAATTAAATTAGGTTGGGTGGTTTTCTCGTAATTGCACTCAACTGAGTGCTCTTAGGAGAGCTATCTGCAAAGAGGATGAAGATTGTGCTGGGAATAAAGAAAGGAGCAAAGCAGGAGGGACTGAGGCAAGAGGAAACAGCATTTACCATCCATCTTCACATGCCAGATTAGACAAACTGGGAGAAAAGGAAAGACAATAAACAAGAAGTGTTTGATTAGGTATTGCAAGAAAATAGTAACATCATTCAATTGTATTTAAGGCTATAGAGCGAAATGTCTACATTTGATTTAATGATAAACCAATGTGGTTTGTAAACTTTCACTCAAATAAATACGTTGAAATGGAGGGAGGAAAGAGAAGAGCATTCTGGAGCAAAAAGGAAGCACAGAACAATTCTTAATGATTCGACAATAACTAGAGGAGAGAGTGTTTGGGTCCCTGGGAACTTCACACTATTATCTTGATCCGCAGTGTCCTTCTCTTGAAGAGACCATCCTGCGTTTTCTGCTAGACTTTGGGAGATTAGGACCTGAAGTGGCCTCAGTGCCAATGGGAAAGTGGTCACAGGAATAGGAATCTGACTCAAGTATCAGGTCAACTTGGTGCTGATGTCTCAGTTGAATTTTCTATCCTCCCTGCTAAACAGTGGGCTCCAGTCCAGTCATGCTGATGTTTTCTGGGAAGTAGTGGATAAGGAATTGTGCTGCCAACCCAAAGGCAGATGGTTCAAATCCAACAGCTTCACCATGGGGGAAAGATGGGCAACTTCCTCTTCATGCGATTCATAGGCTCTGAAAACCCTATGGAGAATCAGCTATGGGTTGGTTCGGACTCAATGGTACACAACATCATGTTGTTGTTGTTGTTGTTGATTGCCATCAAGTCAAGGACGACTCATAGCAACTCTGTGAACAAAAGACCTAATGCCTTGCCAAAACTATCATCATTTTTCCAAGTTCATAGAGTTTCTAGAGGCATGTGGTTTAGGAAGTGGATGCCACTCCTGCTTCCAAACCTGTTCTACAACTAGAAGCTCCACCAAACACTGTCCACAATGGGAAACCATTATGGTATTTGATACCCCAATGGCACAAGGTTCAACATCACAGCAAGCCCAGATTACTTCATACAGCACATTGACAAAGAGTGATAGGCAAAGTGGAAGCATGTTCCTTCAGATATAACAGCACTAGACTCATTTAGCAGTGGTTAAATGTCATCAAGTTGAATAAGACTCAGAGTAAGCTTTGCACAAAAGACCTGAACTCTGTTCTAGAATTAAAATTGTTTCTGTACATTTATAGAGTTTAGCGAGTTTGTAGAGTTTTCAGAAGCATCTAGTTTAGGAAGTGGATGCCACTCCTGCTTCCCAACATGAGTCAATCTGGAAGCTCATCCAAACATTGCACAGAATAGGTAACCATTATGGGATTTGACACGACTATGAAACAGTGTTGAGCATCAGAGCAACTCCAAGTTGTTCAGTTCAGCAAACAGACAAATGATTGTTGTGTCTTTTAAAGAATATTCATTCTAAAATTAACAAATTTTAAAGCCATATCCTTTAGCAAGCCTCCACCCTTAGTCTAAGGCTCAAAGGCTATCTGCTTTTGAGGGGAGGGGAGAAAAACAGTAACACACAACAAACACAACACTGGAAACTTCCCTTATGTGACCATAAGTCAGAGTATTTACCAAATACTCCTGTAATCTATATGCACAGTAAAGTCTGAGAAGCACTACAGTAAATCAGTCTGTCCCGAAGTGTCTATCCTTAATCAGGCTTTGGATTTGGCTCTCCAAAAATGTGCCTTCCTGCTTCCAGGCTGCCTTTTCAAGTTCAAAATTCCTGCCCTTTCACATTTGAGAACTCTCTGCCTTGCCCAGTGTTGTCACCCTGACTTTCTAGAATTTGTGCTTCTAGATTTAAAACCAATTGGCAGCATCAGGATGGATGGTGAAGAGATTGAGATTGTTCACAGCTTTAATTTGCTTGGCTCCACAGTCAACACTCTCAGCATCGGTAGCCAGGAAATTAAAAGATGTATTGCCACGGGAAAGTCTGCTGTTAGGGACCTCTCTGGAGACGAAGGTGTGTCTGATACAGGCCGTGGTCTTTGAACTCACTTGTTATGTATCAGAGAATTGGACAATGACTAAAAAGGATAGAGGAGAATTGACGCCTTTGATCTGTGGTGCTGGAGAATAGTATTGAGAGTACCATGGACTGCTGGGAAAACAAACAGATTCATCCTGGAGAGGGTTAAACCAGGTGGCTCCTTGGAGGCAAGGATTCTGAGGCTCTGTCTAACATACTTTGGACATGTTGTAAGGAGGGACTGGAGAGGGACATCATGCTTGGTAGAGTGGAGGGACAGCACAGGAGGGGAAGGCCCTCTATGAGGTGGATTGATTCAGTGACTGAGGTAATCGGGATGGGTGTGTTAGAGACAGTGCGATTGGCACAGGACAAAGCAGAGTTTAGGGCTGTTGTACACAGGGTCGCTATGAGTCACAAGCGACTCGATGGCACATTACAACAACAACAGATTTAAAACCAGGAGAACACACAAGTGCATTCTAGAGAGGGTGAAGCCAGGCTACTCCTTGGAGGCAAAAATTCTGAGGCTTTGTTTGTTATACTTTGAGCATGTTACAAGGAGAGACCTGTCCTTGGAGAGGGATGTCATACTTGCAGTGGTGGAGAGATGGAGAAAGAGAGGGAGACCGTTGATGAGATGGATTGATGCCGTGACTGGGTAATGAAGGAAGGTGTGTTGGAGACAGTAAAGCTGGCACAGGATAGAACAGGTTTCAGGGCTGTTGTACACAGGGTCGCTAGGAGTTGCAAGTGACTCAATGGCACATAACAAGAAGACGACTTAAAAACAAAAACCCCAATAGCAACAGTAGCAGAGGGATTCAACATAAAGAAGAGCTGTAATAAACTCAGAATTGCCTCTGTTTGGAGTATTCTATCGTTGTTAGCCTCTTTCTAACCAAGTTGCCACTGACCCACAGGTGGTGGCTGTACATATAAGGGCATCTCACGAGAAGGACCCATACATAGAAAGGGAGAAATCTTCCCCTGATCCATCACCACCTTTCCCTCCCCTGACAATAATTACGAGGCTGAGTATATAAGGTAGGTGACTACGATGTCCAAGTTCAATTAGATCTAATAAAAAGTGCTCTGAGTTGCATAATTATCACCCTTAGACGACATGCAGCTTAAATACAAGCTGTAGGCCTCCACCCCATCCCTTATCTCTAACTTCCTACCTTCTGGCATGGTCCCACCACACCTCATGAAAATCCAGCTGAAAAAATCTACAGGCTACATAACTCATGGATTTGACTTCTAACCACAATCAACAAGGAACTTTCACAGGCAGCCACTTTGCATATCGCACAAAGGCTGTAATTTTGAGCCACACAAGCTCCCCCTCAAGTGAGCAGCTCATCACTTCCCCTGCCAGCGAAAGCTACTAAGGGCCTGTTCTTAAAACCACCCATTCCAAATGACACTGGGCTAGAATGACCACAAACTAAGCAGATGACATTTTATGTAAAAGGTAGAACTGTAAATACCAGGCTGCACTCAACAGGAAAAGGAAGATTTCTCAAAATGTAAAGTTCTCAACTGCAAGAGGTGTAATTAGCGAAGGACACTCAGCCTGTACTTTAAGGACTTTAAAAGAACTATCATAATCTTGCCTGAGTTGGAAGGTAAGCACCGAGTGTAATTACTGAGCAGAGAAGAGAACATTGCTGCTGAGAAGGGACTTGTCTTGGGCTGCATACCAGGGTCAGACTGATCTAATTCCCGGGGTTCATGAGACTCAAGATTTGCTATTCAGGTTTCCCAGGCCACCAGAAGCTCATTTTCCCAGCCTGGCAGAGAAGGAGTCGGGATCCTTATCAATTTCCTAATCAGCTGCAAAACAGCTGCTGTGGGGCTGATTCTAGCTCAGGACTGCTCCCTCTGTGTCTGAGTAGACTGTGCTCTACAGGTTCTCAAAGGCTGATCTTTAAAAGCTGATCTCCAGCCCTTTCTTCTCAGGTGCTTATGGGAGAACTCGAACCTCTAACCTTTCAGTTAACAGCCAATTGTATTAACTCTCACCATCAACTCAGGACTACAAATTCTGCAGTGGGACCACATTTCTAAAGTTAAACAAACAAAGAACAAAACCCAAACGAACAAAAAAGAAAGTTAAGCCAAATAAAACAAAAATGCTAACAGCATTTCATTGTCTAAGTGACTGATTTCCATGAGGGCTTCAGGCAATTTTTAAAAGTAAAGGGACAAGCTTGTGCCACAGATCTTCATCCCTAGACATGTCTACATGGCTCTGAGAGACAGCATGTTTGAGAAGTGACACTGTGAAAGTGTAGGGTCTCCATCTATGTACACACATATTTACACATTTAAAAGTTTCTGTGGATCAATCAAGGGCTAGCTGCTGGACGTGCAAGATTCTAGCCCTGCACACAGGCTATAAAGAAAGAGCTTTGTGCACACATCACTGTCAGAGTACAATACACACGAGGTCAGAGACCAGCACAAAGGACGAAGCAGCAGAATGAAAGAAGAGAACAGAGATGTGAGATGAGGTGCTCAGAGTAAGAGGTACTTGACTGGGGTTTCAGGTGTAAAACAAATTTGTGAAGGATTTTACCTCATTAATAGTAATGGGGGGGGTGGAGAAAAAATAGTAACAGCAAGGATTTCACAAATATTTTGTGAAGAAAGAAATCAAACTGGATAACATCACTGTCTAGATATCACAAATAATATTGCCACTCAAAAGCTGGCGAGGGATGCGGGGCATCACTCAACAGCATCTATGTTTCCAAGAAGGAGTAAAAAACGGATGTAGTAATACTGTACGCTGGGGACTATGTTGTTGTTGTTGTTAAGTGCCGTCGAGTCACAGGCGATGCTATGAAGGAAAGTCTTTGACACTTGGGTGCCTTTTATTCTCTCTCCAGGTTCATAGTGTTTCTGAAGGCAAGCTATTATCGAAGTGGATGCCACTCCTCCTTCCAACTGGGGACTATAGGTAAACAAATATACACACACCATGCAAAGTCCCATGCAAGGAAGCACCAGTCAAAATTCATGGTGCTGTTTTCAGTGCTGACTAGGAGGCTTTCTACTCATGGAGACCCCATGCACAGTGATATTGGAAAACTGTAAGCCAGAAGGTGTTCACTGGCTGATTTTTGGAAACAACTGGTAAGCCGTTCTTCCCAGTCTGCCTGACTCTGGACGTTCTGCTGAGATGTGTTTAGTATCAAAGAAACAAGGAAGCTTCCAGTGACAGAGGAGTAGTGGTGATGCCTGACGTGCACTGGAACAGAACTAAAACTGGGGCCATCCACCCCGAAGAGAATTCAACCACTGAGCCACCACTTCCCACACCCTCCAAACAAATACGTCATCATCTTATTAGGTCTATGCTTTCAAAGCCTGGTGTATATTTCACCAGGTCAAATTATTTTATTTTTTTTAATTTTATACAATTAATATCACCTGGCATTATGGTAAGGAGTTACGCTGGCAACCCAAAGGTATGTGGTTCCAATCCACCAGCTGCTCTGCAGGAGAAAGATGAGCAGTCTCCTCCTGTGCAATTAACTGCCTCTGAAAACCCACTGAAGGGTCAGCTATGGGTCAGTTCTGACTCTATGGTGCACAACAAGAAAAGCACAAATATATCAGAAAAGTCTTGAGGCTTGAAAGCTAGGGACAGATGCCTGGTATTACTACACAGCATCCTTGCAAACGGGAATTCAGGCTTTGGATATTTCCTGGGAGGGAGATATGAGTATTTCTGAGTCTCTACATTCCAGTTCTAGGTATGGCAAAATGATAAAAATCATTCTTCACTTTTACTGAAAACCTGGAACCTCTTGTACATTCCTTCCAATTGGCCTTCGTTCTGGCAACACAGCCTTATTCATGACTGCATGCAACCAGCCAGTCCTAGCCTTTTGAGCTTTTACTTTCAAAGCAAAAGGCCCCTGTGAAACCTGCACAGCAGCTCTGTCACTTTGTAGACTTGACAGGCCACAGTGTGGAGAAAGATTCTTCCTTCAGGCGCTGGCAGTCCCCATTGATGAGTTCAAGTCAGTTATTATGAGGTTCTGCACACACTTTCTGATGACGGATAAAACAAATGGATGTGCCTCAGAGGCACTGGAGGAATTAAAACTACATTAGCTCGTTGCAACTTCAGATCTGGGATTGAGGAGTGTTTGGCTAATTTTTTTTCTCCCCAAATAAAGTTTCAATGAAGCAGGAATTCAGCCGAGTGGAGTTCGGAGACTCCCTGGGTCCAGTTCAGCACTTGGAGGGCAATCAAACACGTTTTACCTAAGGTACGGCACTAACTTTCATCAAAAACTTATCATATGCTCAGTCACAAATGGTTATTGTAAAATCTTTATTAACCTAAGTGCATATAAAAATTGTGAATTCCTAATACAAAGCAGTATTTGACTTTTAAATTTCATTTTAAGCTTGGCCCGTTCACTTGGAATGTGATTACAGAGTAAATTAAAAAGTAATCACATGTGAATTACATTTCCTCGTGAATGTAATGACTTCAGGAGGCTGATTAATGTTAAGCAGTGCCTGTCCTGGTGCACGCACACCTTCCCAGGTGAGGAAGGCAGGATAGCTGTCGTGCGTTGATTTCATTTTCTGTTACTGGTATTCTTGAGAGACTGAACACAGGGCAGGCTCCACACGTTCATTAGGGCAAAGTCTGTGCTTGCCTTTTGTGTGACCACGCACTACTTGCAAAATGCCATCACCATGAACTTAGGCTTGTGAGAAACGGCCAATGAGGAGACCCAGCTATGGTCCCGTTTTCCTGCCAAGTCCCAACTTCTCTTGTTCTCTTCCTTCCTGGCAAATTCTTCCTACTGGGGCGGAATCATTCGATAGAACCACTGGAGAATTCATCCGAATGGGTGTAAAGGTAACAAACTGTCTCATAAGGAATGAGAACTTATTAATAATCTACAGGTGTATTACTGCAGAGAATTAAATTTAAACTATAAATTTAAGCCATATGGCGCACAAGATCATTAAAAACATTCCCCTAGCGGGTAATGGAAAATGTAGAAATCTAAAATATTTACTCCTTTCCAGTATATTCAGGTTAAGGTATTTGTTTTCTAAAGGAGTCATCTGAGCAAGCCTGCTGTTGTTAGCAGGGAAGGTGGGAGCTTCATTATCCTTGCCTTTTGAACAGTAAAGAAAGAAGAGTAAATCATTATTATAGCGAGTTTGGTATCTAGCAAGGCAAATCTAGATGCTAAAGTCACTCTGGTTAACGGTTACTCTACATTTCGGTGACTCTCCACTTTTCAGGGTGAGACTAACAATGCAACTTTGGAAGGACATTTTACATCACTGCTGATGACATATATAAAATGTCGACATGGGCTAAGAAACAAAATTGACATAAAACAGGAACCTCTCTCACTGTTCACCACCCACCTGTCAACTTGTTGAGCCAGGGAAGCTAAGATGCTGGAAATGGTGCTACTCATATTTTAAATGCCAACAGGGTCATCCACAGTGGACATACTTCAGCAGAACTTCCAGACTAAGACAGAAAGAAAGAAAGAAGAATCCAGTGATCTATTTCTGAAAATTATTAGCCTTGGAAGCCCAACGGAACAGAGCAGGACTCTGTCTAACACAGGGCTGGATGATTAGCTCAAGTTGAAACAAACAAACAAACAAACAAAAACCTCAACACAAAGTCACTGTCATTGAGTCAATTCCATCTCACAGGAACTTCCCATCAAGTTCTCTGGGCTGTAGATCTCAACAAGAAGAGGCTAAGGCTACTCATCTCATGAAGAGGAGTTGATGAACTTGAACCACCCACCTCACAACTGGTAGCCCGAAATATGATAAGATACATTGCCAGGGCTCCTTTTAAGCCAAAAGACATTCAAAATTCATGGTCCAAATTGTGAGAGAATTGCTTATAGAAAAGACAATGAAGACAGTGGGGCATTAAGCAAATTGTACACAGGGTTGCTATGGCTCAACAGTAACTCACAATACGACTCTTTTTTATGCATGATATTCTCCGACATCATATCTCTGTTGTGTTCTTTTTTAAAAAAATTTTTGTCTTAAATTGAATTTTGTTCTAGGGAGTATTTGGAATTGGAAGTCTATGATCTCAATCTATGGCTATTTCATTTGGCATCCTCAGATGTTGTTGTTGTTGTTGTTACGTGCCGTCGAGTCGTTTCCGACTCATAGAAACCCTATGCACAACAGCCCTAAATCCTGCTCTATCCTGCGCCAACCACACCGCCTCTGACACACCCATCCCGATTACCCCAGTCACTGAATCAATCCATCTCATAGAGGGTCTTCCCCTCCTGCGTTGTCCCTCCACCCTCCCAAGCATGATGTCCCTCTCCAAGGACCCATCCCTCCTGGCAACATGTCCAAAGTATGTCAGACGAAGCCCCAGAATCCTTGCCTCCAAGGAGTAGCTTGGTTTAATCCTCTCCAATATAAATCTGTTTTCCTGGCAGTCCAGGGTACATTCAGTACCCTTCTCCAGCACCACAGCTCAAAAGCATCCACTCTCCTTCTGTCCTCCCTAGTCATTGTCCAACTCTCTGATGCATAACAAGCGATTGCAAATACCATGGCCTGTATCAGGCGCACCTTAGTCATCCCAAATATTACTTGTTCCATTCTTGAGTGGAGACAGAGGAAGGAAAGAGATAGGGGCAGGAGGAGGATTAAATGTCAGAAGAATAAGACAGAGAAGAACATTCCTATGGATAGTCTTTGGGACTCTGAGGGTTTTTTTGTTTCTGCTTTTAGCCAAAGATATGAGAATTTTCAGGACATCCCATTTAAACTGTAAGAATGTTAGAAACATTTCAATTCTGTATACATATATTTTTTTTTTTTGTAACTTGAAAAGCAGTTTTACTTAAACGTTGCAAAGATCCTTCCCAAAGCACTTACAGGAATTTATATCAAGAAATCCTAGGTTTAGGCGTGTGGCGGAAATGATTCACTTTTTGGAAGGTAGAATTGTCACCTTTTCCATGATTGTAATTGGTCACTTCCCCCTCACAGACCTAAGCTACTTGTACATTCAGAAGTTTGTAATCTGCTGTTCTGAGACATTGTTCATTCTCTAGCACAGACACGAAGTATAAATAAATAACTACAAGGAAGTTCTTAAAATCTGAATTAACATTATGCTGTGCAAAAAAAAGTAAACCCCCAAAAAACAAAACCAAAAAAACATCAACCAACCAGCCTTGAACAACCTACATTCTATGGAAATAGCCTGACTACAATGTGGTTGTGCTACCATGACTGACTTTAGTGCAGAAATGGTTGTTGATTTCTGTGTACCGTTTTGTTTGTTTGTTTGTTTTTTATGGTTTAGGTCTTTAGCACTTTTGTTTCCAAGCATCATCGTGCTTTTGAAAAGGTGAATAAACTGCTATCCGCTCGCAAATCCATTTTTGTTTTAGTCTGAATAAAATCCAGCATAAATGAGTGTTTCTTTTTTTGTTGTTGTTCTGGGAATAGCGGCTCGGTGGGTGTCTCTGTCCCAGCAGTTCGCTGGTTCTCGGGGGGGGGGGGGGGGCAGCCTACAGCCCACACTGTCCTTTTGAGTTGACATCGCACAGAATGAGGAGACAGTGAAGTTCGCCTTGTGTGTTTTGTTGTCTTTTTTTTTTTTTTTTAAGCCTCCAGATTTTACCAGGGCAAGTTCTTCAAGGCCAACAGTCGTGGCACCTGATCCTTACTGGATACAGAGGCGGGTTATAACCAGCGTCAGCCGAGCTTCGTGATCTGGAGGTCTCCGTTGATCTTTACGGTGCCGATGGCTGATAACGTTTGAATGCGGTGGTAAAAATAATAAAGTTGGTGTCTGTCCACAAACACTCTGAACTTCGGGTGCTCACAGAGAATTTCCACCCTGAATGGCTGGTCCGGGATGAATGGAAAGTAGGGGATCGCTGATTGCCCCTCTCCCCTCTCGCCAGATGTACAGGAGTTTCTGAGGAGCTGGCGGTCTGTGAACACGGCTTTGGGTTCAATCGCCACATCAGCGGGGGGATCCTCCGAGTCACCACAGGTCAAGCTGATTGCAAAGCTCTCCGGGTTGAGGTCTACGATGCCCATCACCAACACCTTCTTGCCTGGTCTCATGCCACCTTTAATGTGCCCGCAAAATGGAACTATCAATCGTGGGAAGTACACCTCGGCTTGAACTGGAGAGCCCAGGGAGTTGTTTAAATGCCCATCGTCTAGTTTCACCACGGCATCGCTGTTGGCCACAGAGCCTGCCATCTTCCCGCACGGCGCTGCGGGGCGCGCGGCTGGTGTCCCACAGGCGGGGACGCAGGGCCTATACATATATTTTAAACTACTCAAAGTTTAAGACAGATTTAATAAAAAGCTCTGAGTAAGTGAGATATACTTTAGCCTTGGAGAGATACAAGAGTATTACCTAATTTCCATAGATAACAGACCAGGTAGCTCTGGTAGCCTCGTGATTAAAGAGTTGTACTGCCAACTCAAATGCAGGCAGTTCAAGTCTACCAGCTTTTCGGAGGCAGAAAGATGGGCAATCTCTTCTCATGTGATTTACCATCTCTGAAAACCTGCTAACATTGATGAAGTCAGTTTCAATTTGATGACAATAAGACTTCGTTTTGTTTTTAATGGTGGAAATAGTGCTCGTAAGTGTATATACACATGACATGTTGTGTATAGGACACTAATGAGGAAGGGTGCTGTGTGGTTTGTAAATCACACAATGTGTATCATGGGCATAAAAATGCAATAATCTTCTATTTTACGTTAGGTAGGCCATAACTGTTATTGTTATTTGGTGTCATTGGGTCAACTTTGCCTAATCCAGAGAAGAGGAAGATTCACCAGCAAAATGCATTATGCAGATGAAACAATTCTGTTTGCCAAAACAGAAGAGGACTTGAAGCACTTGCTGCAGAAGATCAAGGACTACAACCTTCAATATGGATTACATCTCAACACCAATAAAACAAAAAATCCTCACCACCAGATCAGTAGACAGCATCATGATAGATGGAGAAAGGTTTGAAGTAGGGGACTTACTTTTCATCTTATTTCAATCCACTATCAATATTCTTGGCACCAGCAGCCAGGGAATCAGAAGATGATCTGTACAGGGAAAATCTGCTGGCAAGGGACCTCTCCAGAGGGACAAAGAGCAAGGAGTCAGTCTAAAGACAAAGGCGTGCTTGATCCAAGCCATGGTTTTCTCAATCACTTATTATACTTCTGAAAACTGGACAACGACTAAGGATGACAGAAGGAGAGTTAATGGCTTTGAATCGTGGTCCTGAAAAAGAGTATAAAGATCCTATGGACTGCTAAGAGAACAAATAGGTCCACCCTGGAGAAAGTGAAACCAGAATGCTCCTTGGAGGAAAAGATGATGAAAGTCAGTCTCATATACTTTGGACATGTTATCAGGACATCATACCTGAAACCATAGAGGCCAGTACAAGAAAGTAAGACTCTTAACGAGCTAGGTTGACACAATGACTATGGAAATGGGGTCATCAGTAGTGGAGAGTGAGGTTGGCTCAGGATAACGCAAGGTTCAGAATCTGTTGTTTATAGGTCATTATGAGTCATAGTCCACTGGAAAGCACATAACTACAATAACAGCAGCAGCAGCATTTTCACAATATCCTGGGTTTAAGCTCATTCTTGCAGATACTGTGTCTCATTGCGGGTCTTCTTTGCTTTGTGTGATCCTCCATCTCTCCAAGCTTGATGTCATTTCCCAGGGGCAGGTCCTTCCTAACAACATGCACAAATTATGTGATGAGGTCTCACCTCCTGGCTTTTAATGAGAATGGTGGCTACACTTACTTCAAAACATATTTGTATGTTCTTTTGCAAGTTAAAGAAATGTTCACGCCATAAGTGGGTAACTTAGAAATTGGAAACAATATCACTAATGTATAAAAAAAAAATCTGGTGATCTTCATTTAGGTAAGTGAAATTATAATCTTTTATGGTCCCAAAGATTTTTATTCTGTATTCTAGCATTTTTTAATTCAAACACTTTCAGTCCTTTATAATGGTCTGATATGTATGAGAGGAGTAACTATGATGCTGAGTGACCTAGAGGACAAGTCACGAGACAAGGAAGGATACAAGGAGCTGCCTGTGTTTACCTTGGCTGAGGCAACACCTAGCTGCTATGGAAGGGCTTAACGAGCACTACGTCTTCATCTAGAAGTTAGTATTGAACCTGGGCTCTCAAGGCAGAGATTATTGACCTATGGTTGCTGCTTGAGAGGCTAGTAAGGATTCCATTAGCAACAGGACTGAGCACTTCTCTGCACTATCATCTGCATTTTGAGGAATGATGCCTGAAGTAATTTCTGACTCCAGTAATTGAGAGGCTCATGCTTGATAGCCACTTAACATGCTGTGTGAATTTTTCTCTACTGTGTTTGGTATACTTATGTAGATGGTACTCAGCTGGACATGATAAGCCCCAATATTCCACAATCCACTTTTAGCTACACCTTTCTTTAGTCCATAAGGAGGGATACTGCTTACTCAGTGGCAGCCCCTCTCTAGTTGTTCAAATCCACCAGCAGCTCCTTGTGAGAAAGATGAGCAATCTCCTCCCTTGTGATTGATAGACCCGGAAAACCCTCTGAAGAGTCAGTTATGAGTTATAGCTCAAAGCAGATGAGAGTTCTTTAGTTTCTAACACACACAAAAAAATCATATTGGTACCAAAATTACTGGCACAGAATGGAATTTTGTATCCACTGGACCCAACATACAAGCAAATTTAATTGTTAAAATGAAAAAATATTTTAACAAGATTGTATCTGTACTGATAAAAGTCATAGGTTTAATATCCAGAAGAGCATTAACCAGAAAAATCATTTTGCCAATTTTTTCAAAAGGAAAAGGACTGATATCACTGAGCTATTAATTAGGTTCCTAAAGTGTGACTCAAGACAATAATAGGATGGCCTACTTTATTGCTGCGCTGCTCGTAATGGTACATATTTAAAAATGATCCAGTCTTTGAAACATACCGACACCACACTTGGACATCTAAAATGTTGAGGCTACGGATTCAGCTTTATTTCCTTAGCATCTTGTCTTTACATCTGTGCCTATCCACACATCCACCTAGCCATCTATCCATTCAACTAACATTACCATTCCTTGTCAGCTATGAGGGACAGATGAGCAGCGACAAGAAAATGGGTAGCCGCTCTCAACAGAGCTTATGAAGGTTCATCTGGCAAGGCAGCTATTCACCAAACTTAAAATAGAAAACCATGGGTTTTCAATGTTGTTGTTGTTATGTGCCGTCGAGTCGTTTCCGACTCATAGCGACCCTATGCACAACAGCCCTAAACCCTGCTCTATCCTGCGCCAACCCCA
>NW_006399863.1:203450-212368 GCF_000299155.1 Elephantulus edwardii | reverse complement strand
TCTTTAGTATCTTGAATTCTTCCTTGTGCTTTGGCTTCTCTACGCTCCAGTGCAATCTTCAGACTTTCTTCTGACATCCATTTTGGTCTTTTCTTCCTCGTCTTTGTAATGACCCTTTACACGCTTCCTGAATGATATCTTTGACATCCTCCCACAACTCCCAGAATGGGTTTTCAATTCTTGATCAAATATAGAAGCTATAGTGTTTAAGGGCCACTGTGGAAAAGTAGACCAGAGAGAGTTGTGGTACTAACACAAAGGCTGAGCTTTAGTCAGTTTGAATCCATGCACAGCTCAAACGAGTAAGATGAGAAATCTGCTCCTGTGCTATTTACAGTCTTGGAAATTTAATGGTGGCTCATATGTTATGATTTGCTTGCTACTTAATGGCAGAGAGAGAGAGAGAGAATGAATATGTGTGTTTAAGGTTTTGGTCTTTATTCTTCTCCATGAATTTAAAAAAAAATAATCAAAACCCAACCCAACTTAAATGCTGCAGTACCTAAGCTTCTTCTTCTCCATAGGTACTTCTGGTCAAGTAGTCCATAGGGAATTGCACTACTAACCAACCCAAAGCTTCATTTCTCTGGAGGTTCGAATCCAACAGTGACTTTTAGAAAGATGGACAATCTTTGCCTGTGCAATTTATAGACTGGAAAACATAATATGAGTCAGTTTCAATTCAAGGGCAATGTATGATTTTTAGATATTCTTTCTCACAGCACAAGCTCGACCTTTGGTTTGGTAGCTGTAAACCAAACACCCTGGGTGTTCCCCTGCTGATATCACTGACCCCCAAGGAGGACACGATCCCACTGGGAAGCTCTGTTATCTATATACTAAAACCTGGTCACCACAAGGGATTTCCATCATTATTCCACATTCTTTACTGCAGTTTCATGTTTCTGAATGTTTCTAGAAACTTCAATAATACCTTGAAACACTATTCAGGATCACAGAGAGGAAAAGAGCTACTATATGAGGAAAACGGACAGAAGGGGAAAAAGAACCCAACTAAATGTCTTTTTAGGTCATCTTCTCAAAAACAACACTGAAGGTTAACTGATAAGAAAACAGAAACTAGGGAGCTCTAGCTCTGGTGGCCTAGTGGCAAAAATCTTCCCTGCAATCCTGAAGGCACATGGTTTGAATCTACCAGATGCTCTTCTGGAGAAGGAGGAGCAATCTCCTCCTGTGCCAATCCAATCCAATTTGATGGCACACAATAACAACAACAGAAAGAACAAAAAAAAAAGAAAACATAAACATTTGTGTATGTTTCTCTCCAAACCAACATGTGATCAGCTGTTACAGTATTGAAGAGCTGAGAAATTCCTGACCAGTTTTCTTTTTAAATATGGCTGAAATTTTTCAAGATATCTTAATGTCAATGCTAATAGGTAACTGTTGGTTAATGGTATATTGAATCTGGATAATATCCAAACCCCAAGTCTTGACAGGCCCAAATTAAACTCCTATAGGATTCTCAGGGAGAGAATAAACCCTAAATAATTACATCTTTTCTAAGCTGTCCAAGAAAGTGGTCTCTGTTGATATTACTGACCTTCAAGAACCTCAGTATCCCACTAGAACACCTGGGAACCTCCGGCATCTTCTCTACTAAAATGGTCACCACAAGGGATTTCCATCATCATCCCACATGCTATACTGCCGTTTCATGTTTTCTGAATGTTGCTAGAAACTTGGAATGCTACTGGGAGTTTTGGCAATGCCCTGGTTTGAACCAGGACCAGAGGTAGATTATGTCCAGAAAGAGATTACATGCTGTTATTTTTTTAAGTACATATCTCTTAAAATGTTACCGTTCTCACCCCTGCTGCATTACAATGTCCACTCTCACATAAAGAGTTACATGTTTTTCCCATTTCCCTTGGTGCCCTTTATCTGTTTATGACCAAATGCTAAGAATCTGTACTGCAATCCCAAAGGCATGTACATCGAATCCACCAGAGGAGAAAGATAAGTAATCTCCTCCCAAATCTGTCTCTCAAAACCCCTCTGGAGGGTCAGCTATGGGTAGGTTCTGACACAATGTTACACAGCAACAACAAATCCATTTCCCTTGTCTGCTATAACTACACCCACCTTTGTTTAAAATTTATCTCAGTAAAATATCATTGTTGTGTTGTTAATTGCCTTCAAGTTGAGCATGACTCATAGTGGACAAAAGGCCTGAAGCCTTTCTATAACTATCAATATTTATCAAAGTTCATAGAGTTTCTGGAGGCATGCTGTTTAGGAAGTGGATGCCACCATGCTGATAATATTTTAAGTGTAAATTCAGTAACACTATGCAACTTTCACCAATACCTTTTAATATTTATATTTATGGAAGTTTTCCATCACCCAAAACAGAAACTTGAGGCCCCATTCCATGCCCCTCTCCAAACCATCATTATTATGAATCTGTAAGAGGATGAATTTATATATGGCTCCAAATAGACATTCTGGGCATCTGATAGACCTGGGAACACATGTGTCCTTTGGTCCCTAACTTATTTCACGAAGCGTGATGTTTTCAAGGTTTAGTTACAATGTAGCATCTATGAGAATGCTGTGACATTTTTAGCCATCAGTTCAGTCCATCAAAGTGAGCAGAGTGTGGCAGTGCGCGAGTGGAGATAACTCCTTTTCAGAGAAAAACAAACAAACAAACACCCTCTGAATTTTAATAAAATCTTTTCCAACAATTATTTTTGTCTTTAATGATGTCACTTTATTTTTCCAGACATATGAGATTAACAAAGGAGTTGGACCAATTGCTGTGAGGGTGAACTTCTGCCTCCTAAGGGCTTGTAGTGCAGGGGTGTGGTTTTCATGAAAGCATTTGAAGACTACGTTGTCAGCAGGGGGTCAACACTATGGTTTCAGTGACTCCTGGAAAGTGACCTCCCTCCCTCGGATTACTGGTGTAGCGAAGAGAGAAGCTGCTGCCCAAGCACACGTTCTTTGTCACGGCATGTGGTCAGATGCTAGTTGGCACTAATTTACTTGTTCACAGTTGTACACAAGACATTACTTGTAAAGAGTAGCTATGGTTGCCTGATTGCGGATATGTAATTAATTCTGGAAAAGGCTGTTATAAAATTACAATGCAAGCAATCTCAGCAGGTGTCTCTCTAGTCAGGAGAACTGATCTCCCCACAAGTACTCATTAGTTATTTGCTTTTTCTTAAGTAAGGGAAGAGCCCCATGTAAAATGCTGAAATCTGTCAGCCACCGGAGGACAGAGAGGAATGGCGAAGCTGTGTGATCTTAGGAGGGTATCAGAAGCAGACCCTGCTTCCTACCAGGTCTACAAGAAGCTATGCCAACTTCCGTTATTGTGTCAGGCCGTGCACACAATAGCATTCCACTGTATCTTTCCTTGATCCAATCTAATCCTCCACTTTTCCCATCAAGTACCATTTATGAGGGGAGCTCTGGTGGCAAGAAGCTGACTGTAGTCCTGAAGACAAGCTCTATGGGAGAAGGATGGGCAATCTGCCTCCAGAAACTGGCAGGAGGGTCAGCTATGGGTCTGTCTGACTCTACTGTACACAAAAACAACAACAATAACTATTTGTGAATCTGGAGGTTAGAATTTCAGTGATATATCAATTTGTCTTATATATTACAGGATTTTTTAAATTTTTTAAACTTTAAGATAGTTTCCTTATTTAAAAAAATTTTCTTTTATATTGGGGTTTGGGTATAAAATTTGTATATATTGTGTTTCACACTTTTCTTCATTCACATTGTGGAACCTGCAAAGAATCACAGAGGCACTCTACTTAGTATTCATAAACATGCTGAAAACTGAATGACTCTACAGATCCTGTTGTTGTTGTTGTTGTTAAGAGACACTGAGTTGAGCATGACTCATAGAGACCCTATGAACAAAAGATCTGAACCCTGTTGTATAACTATCGTTGTTTCTTTAATGTTCACAGAGTTTCCAAAGGCAGTTTGTTTAGGAAGTAGATGTCAAGCCTGCGTCCAAGCCTGTCTCAGTCTGGGAGCTCCACCATACACTGTCTACAGATCTAAGCAAGGCTAACTTATTTTGTTTGAGACACTGTACTACAGTTATACGTGATATGACCATTAGATAGTCAGTATGAAGTATTTATGGAAATTCCCTATGTATTTGGTAACCCCTGTGAATGAGTAATTATTTTACATACATTCAAGTATTATGTAAAATAATATTACATAAAATAATAATAATTCCCAAGTCATAAAGAAGTTTATGTATTTGGAAAAGAGATTCAGAGAACAACTCCAAAAGATTAAGCACCATGTAGTCATAGATTTTCCACCACGGACTATCTTTTCTTCAGAAGCTATTGGTACCATTATAAAAACATTAATACACGTCAACCAAGGCATAGAAGTCATGAAAATATACCCATGGGAGACAAGGACTGTTTATTTCTAAAATATGCAAAGAATCTCAGGCAACTTCTCCCACCCAATCCCTTGTCACATCAAGTGTTTTGAAATCTCTTCCTTGCAACTAACTTAAATCTTTGATAAACAACAAATGCAGAAATGTGCCTGTTTCTCCAGTTACAGGGCTCTGTGCAGCTACCTAGGTATTGCCTGTTCAGCCTGCTTCTGCTCATGCGAACTCATCAACAACACTAGAGGAACATATGTGTGTTTATGTGTGTGTGTGTGTGTGTGTGTGTGTGTGTGTGTGTGTAGATAGAGAGAGAGGCATGAATAGCAATTGCTCTCAAAATATTTGATTCTGGAAAAGAATTTCAGTCTAGACGAAAGAACTAATATTCACAAAAAAGATACAGAGGTATTATTACTTGGTAAGAAGGCAATGGATGTTTCCTCAAAAAAATAAAAAATCAAAACTGAAGGGGCATTTAAAGAACCATTATAAATGCACAGTGAGTAGAAAATCTTCATACTCACTAAAACTCAGAGGATCTTATATGATCAACCCAATCAGTTATCACTTGATACCTATTAGGCCAAAAATAACCAATAACTCCTCTCAAAACAAACAAACAAACAAAAAAACAACAACAAACAAACTACGAACAAACAAAAAACTCCACATAGAAATACTCCTGGTAAGTATTCAAAGAAATAAGAATTTTGATGCATAACTGTAAAATAAATTTTTAAGACTTTTCTTGGAACAAAATATGACAAAACTTATGGAGATAAAAATAGTCCATTTTAGCACTCCCCTGTTTGAGAATCTGTCATGTTAAAATAAGAATGTGATTTCTTCAAGCAACAAAACAAAAAACATAACATCTTGACACAGGAAACACCCACTAGTCAGAGAATAGTTGTAAAATCATGTTATGCCACTGGAGATAATGAATTTGAACTATGTTTTGGCCTTGAAGGGATTTCCATGAAGAATTACAGAAGGGGAGATGAGTAACTATGATTTGATTTCTTTAAAATAGAATATAGTTTACCATGAGCACATGTATGATACAATTATATTACTAGGAATTCTGGTGACCTAGTAAGAAGTTGCACTGCCAAGGTAAGTGGTTAAAGCTAGTCTTTTCCCATGTGACTTAAAACCTGTGATAACCTGCTATAGGATCAGCCAGGAGTCGGCTTCTCGACAATGAATTGAGTTGCTGGCAGTTGCCTAGCAGTAACCAGCTGTGCTGCCAACCCAAAGGCACGTTCCTCAAGCCCACCAGCTGCTCTCTGGGTTGGAAGATGGGCAGTCTCCTCCTGTGTGATTTACGACCTCTGAAAACCTGCTGAAGGGTCAGCTACTAGTTGTTCCCACTCAGTACAGCCTCTGATAACCCACTGGAGGAGCAGCCATGGGTCAGTTCCTCAATGATAGTGAGTTGAATATATGTAACTATTCAATATGCACTTACATATGTTCTTTTTGCCAAGTACCATCGGTCAGTCCTGACTGAAAGCAACTTTGTGAACAACAGAATGAAACACTGCCTGGCCTTGTGTCATCCTGACAATTGATTGCCGTGTTTGAGTCCATTGTTACAACCACTGTACCAATCAGTCTTATTGACCCTCTCCTAAGCATGATGCCTTTCTGTGCAGACTGGTATCTTCTCTTAACACGCCTACATGCATGAGGTGAAATCCTGCCATCTGAGCTTCTAAGCAACGTCCTGGCTGGACTTCTTCCAAGATAGATTTCTTCTGTCTAGCAATTTAAATTCACCGGTGACTCCACAGAAGACTCTCCTTCCAAGTGATTTACAGCCTTGGAAATTACGGCATTGGAAAATGCAACGGAGGGTCAGCTTTGAGTTAATGCTCCCTCAATGTCAATGAAGGTTTGTTCACCGCCCCTGTTAGATTTTTAGCAACATCAAAATTTAAATGCATCAATTTTTCTTTGTTGTCCTTATTCATGATCCTGTTTTCAATGCATATGAAGTGATTGAAAAGTCTCTGGCTTGACAAGGCTTTCCTCAGTTCTCAAGTGGCATAGTGGCTTTTTAACGTTCTGAACAGTTCTCTTTCACTGCAAATTTGCCTGAAGAAATATGCCATTGTACATTTTTAAGTGCTGTTGTGTTGTGTAGTTGGGTGTTATTATTGTTTGTTTGTTTTAAATTAGTGCTTATAAAGGCATTAATTGGATACTAGTAAAATGAAATTGTGTATTTGCTTATTGTGCCACTTGACAGGAGTTTGGTTTTCTTTATGCTGGGTGTGGTCCATACTGAAAGGAGCAGTCTTGGATTCTCATCCCTAAGTGCTTCAAGTCCTCTTCGCTTACCGCAAGGAAAGTTGTCTCATCTGCTTATAATAATGTTTGTTGTTAAGTGTCGTCAAGTCAAGCACAACTCAAAGCAACCCTATGAACAAAAGATCTGAAACCTGTTCTGTAACTATCGTCATTTCTCTAATGTTAATAGAGTTTCCAAAAGTATGTTGTTTAGAAAGTGGATGCCAATCCTGCTTCTAAGCCTGTGTTAATCTGACAGCTCCACCAAACACTGTCCATCATGGGTAACCATTATGGCATTTAACAACACCAGTGGCACAGTGTTCAGTGTCACAGAAACCCCAAGTTACCTCAGTACTGCAAACTGACAGGCCAGTGCTGTACCACTTAGAAGAATGTTCTTCCCAAACACATTTAACACGACATCTTGATTGTCTTAAAAAAGAGGCTTCTAGCCCACAGCTGATTTTTAGCTAAGTCCAGTAAATCCAGTCAGCTCACACATGACTGTTAATGAAATAAAAAGCAAACAAACGATTTACACCTGACTTTCAACTAAAACAAGAGAACCCACCCTTCAGAATCCAACTGCTTCACATAGGAGCCTCCAAAGTGGAGACTTAGTCAGGGCCTAAATGACTCTTAATAATAATAATTTTTCATCCGATTTTGATGCCATATGCTTACTCATGTAGTCATGCTCATCATATAGATAGAAAAAAATATGGTGAATGAATAAAACTTTCCCCCACATCTTTCTTGATTTTAATCCATACTCCATCCTCCTGTTCTACTTCAATGACTGTTTCTTGGTCAATGAAGAGGTTCTGTATGATCACCACTAAACATTCTGGAATTCCCTTTCTTTGCATTATTGTCTATGATTTCTTAGGACCTACACAATTAAATAAGCACAGGTAAACATCGTTCTGATAGTCTATATCCACCAAAGATCTATCTGACATCAGTAGTGATCTCCTTGGTGTCATGCTTTTTTTTTAGATGTTTAATGTCTTCTTTATTATAAGTATGATGTCTTTTTTAAAAAATTGTTTTGAATATTATACTGGTTTACTTACAAAGTTCATGCTTTCTTGAGAATCTAGCTTTAAAATCTGACAGTTTCCTGTTAATACAGTGCTGCAAACATTTTAGAATTACCAACAGCAAAATTTTACCTGCTGTAAATTTAAACTGCAAAACTTTATAAGTGATATTAATGATGTTGACTGGTAATTTATTCATTCTGCAGGATCACTTTTCCTTGGAATAGATACCAATACAGATCTCTTCCAGATGTTTGGTCAGCTGGTTGTCTTCTAAATTTCTTAGCACAGATGAGTGAACACATTCAGGGTTGTTGGAACATTTCAATTAATAGTCTAATTCTTGGAGCCATGTCTTCAGTGTAGGTTGGACTTCTTCCTTCAATAATACTGGTTTTTGATCATAAAATATCTCCTGAAATTCTTCAGTGTTGACCAATTCTTTTTAGTATGGTGATTCTGTGTATTGTTTTTAAATTCTTCAGATGTTTCCTCTGCTGGTCAATATTTTGTCTTGGAATCTTTTCATGTTTTAACTCTTAACTTGAATAATTATTTTAGTTTGAAAAATTACAAGTATGTTCTTCTTATTTTGTTTTCTAACTTTAAGACTTCAAGTCCTTGCACATTTCATAATAATGCTTAGATTTCTTGAGCCACTCTTTGAAATCTTCTAACAATTTTACTTCACCATTTCTCCTATTTGCTTTATGCCCTGAAGCAAGTTTCAGAATTTATTCTGACTTAGATCTTAGTCTTTCATTCTTGTGTTTTTGATGGCTATTGCTGTAATCAAATGTGATGTCCTTATTCCTGCAACTAGTCTGGCTTCAGCGTATTATTGATTTGGTTTTTGTGGACTTGTTTTCTTTGTCACATGTCCTTAAGTGGTTGTTTAACACTGATCTTTTGTTCTTGTTGTTTGTGCAGTGATTGTACTAAAAATTATTCCATCACTTTTTTATGTTTCCTGAATCATTCAGCATTTTTCCATAGAATCCTTTAAAATATTGCAACTTAGGGTTTGAATTTTTTTCATCACGTTTTTAATTTTGAGAAATGCTGAGGGTGTTATGTAAATATACAAAGTATATGTTGTTGTTGTTGTTATGTGACGTCGAGTCATTTGCGACTCATAGCGACCCTATGTACAACAGCCCTAAACCCTG
>NW_006399863.1:120247-197719 GCF_000299155.1 Elephantulus edwardii | reverse complement strand
TGTTGAGTTCTTTTTGGTGTTGTTGCTAGTTACTTTAGACCATGGAGCTTTCTGTGGTATATCTGTAAGAAGGACATCTCTGAGTTTCTCCTGCAGTGATGGTCTTGTTTTTACAAACTCTCTTAGGTTTTGCTTTTCTGGGAATATCCTGCTTCAAGTGTAAGTAAGGATCAAGGATCTCTGGTGGTACGGTAGGTTAAGTTTTGGTTTACTAACTGAAAAACGAGAAATTCAAACTCATATGTTGCTCTTCAGGATAAAGATAAGTCCATCTTGTTCTGTTTACATTTACAGCAAAAAGGATTTAGTCAATAGGACAATTCTTCTCCATCCTGCCAGGTTTCTGACTTGGCATTGACTTGACCACAGTGACTGTTATATGTATACAGACATACATTAACATATGTGTCTATGCAAACCCATAAATTACCTGAACATATTGATATATTTCTAGAGAAATTCTCTTTTTAAAGTTCATTGATGTTTTTATGTACTATAGAGTTGGAAGTAACTCATAGCTGACCGTCTAGCAGTTTTCTCAAAGACAGTAAATAGCACAGGAGACTGGCCATCTTTCTCCCACAGAGAAGCTGGTGGATTTGAACTCTGTGCCATTGGGCTGACAGTGCAACTCCTTTTCACTAAGCCACCAGAACTTCCAAGAGTTATTTTTAAAAATAGAACAAAGGCTGCATAGTGGAGTGGACTTGGGCAGAGGGATTGTGTAACAATGAAAGAATTTTTCTTTTACTTTTCAAAGAGAAGAACGGAGTGGGGGGTGGGGAGGTTGGGCAGGGAGGAAAGTGCAACAATGAATGAATGGAAATCCAAAGTCTCTGTAAATTTTCATTAAAATTAATTAATAATTTAACAAAAACTATTTTTAAATGGGGAGCTATGGTCAGGTCATCAAGACTCCTGATTTTTCTTTTCTTAAATCCAAGATCCAGTACTTAGGCTAAAAAGGGTAAGATCATGCCCGTCTGCAGGTAAACTGTCCTGTGTCTCATGGAGAGGAAAGAGCTGCGAGTGTTTCCAAGTGGCCACCTGGCAAACTCGAGTGGAGGCTGGTTTTCCCAGCTGGTTGTGATTTATTGCCAAAAAGCACTTCTCCCTCCCCCACCCACTTTGTTTTGACTCAATATGCCAGATATAAAGCACAAGGCTACAGAAATTAATCCTAATCTGTTACAGCTAAACTCGTGAAGGCATAAAGGCAGCAAGGGCTGGACCGAAATGAATTTCTCAATCACACAGCGCAGGGCCACTTGTATGATTAGCATAATGCTTTAAAAGAATGCAGAAGAGCTCAGCTCTTCCATCGCTAAATTATCCTGTCTAAGAAACATGCAGACTGGGTAAGCATTCCTAAGTGGATATTGTACATTTCAATCAGGTGTCTTGCTATATCTATACATTGATTATGTACATGGGCTCAAAGATAGATAGGTTCTCCTTCTTGTTATATTCTAATCATAAGATTTGGTAGCAGAGAAACCAAAAAAGAAAAGAAAAAAAAAGAGACAAAAGGAAATAAAAATAAAAAAGCTGCCCTTTAAGACTCTCCAGTCATATACCTTTGTTAATTTAATTTGGAATCAAATGTACCTTTTATATTTAACTTTTTTTTGGGGGGGTTGCAATTACTGTGGTAGCTTAATTTCACACATACTTACCCTTATTTTACTGAAACTCTTACCTTAAGAAATAAGCCTAGCCTTCCCCCAGTAGACCCATTTCACAAACTTGTGGACGAGCTCCCATATACAAAGACATACACACAATTAGTGGATTAAGAATCAGCTTGAGGAGGGTGATAAGAAAAGTAAAATAGCATTGCAAAACACAGCTAGAAGGGTCGAGTTCTCATCCTTATCCAGCAGTTTGGTACTTCAAAATATGCTAATATTTTAAAATATATTAGTGTATCAGTAAATATCTCAAGCTAAAAATGGCAACAGAAAGCAATATCCATCAATTTAGTGATATGATACTTAGAAAATGTGACAAAGCAATAGAATCCATATATAATTTGCACTCACTTTCCCTTAAAAAATACACAGGTGTCTTTTGTGACATTCTAGTCAGAATTTGTAGAAATTATGTGGACATATAAAAACATGAAAACTTGTTTGCTGCTGGCTGGGAAGCGTGTGTGTCAGGGAAGTGCTTCTAAGAACAGAGGCTACATTCTTTTCACTGTTAAACTTTGAAACTTTTTTTGTGCACCATTTAGACTGTGATATCTCACCAAATTTCACACTTGAGGAAAACTGGGCTGTAAGAAGAGTGAAGTGCGAGAGACAAGGAGGTGTTCCACAAACACTGAGCTAACCAACCAGATCTGGTGTGTACCAGAAAGCAAAGGTGTCATTAGAAATGCTTTACCTGTGCCATTTTACCAGTGGTTTCTCTCATAAAGGGATAGATTAAAATCTATAATTTTAAGTGTGTGTACACTTAATCTGTGTATAAGAATTGCTGACAAAGCCAACTGTGACATGTCATACTGATGATGGCTTTAAGCTGAGGAAATCTGAACAGCCATCAGGCAAAATCCTAACCTTCTGAAACATTTTAATCACACTTTTATTGGAGAAGCTTATTAAGTGATGCAGGCTTCTTGAACTTGACTTTTCTTGATCTTTTGCCAAGTCTGAGGTGAGTAAAATGTATTCTAAAATCTCTACATGTCCAAATTGTAAACTCATCTTCAGAAATTAGATAACACTTAAACACTGAATGAAAATCAAACTCTCAAAGGATGGTTGGGACAGTGAAAATTCTAAATGGATACATTGTAGGAAGAATGGATAAGGTTGAGACCAATTTGACAAGTAATTTCAATTACGTTTACCTCCTACTTTGTATCTGTCTTGCATTAAGAATAAATTCATTCTTTTAAACGGAATGTATGCCTTCTCCATCTATGCTAAGAAATAATCCCCCATTTTTACAAAGCATTGGTTATTATTTTTTCTAAAAGCTTAGTTTCTTAATAGTATAATTCTTTGTAAACTATAATAGCTGTGAGAATATAAAAATATAATCACTAAGTAGCTCTGAGAATATAAAAATATGACCAATAAGAAACCCTCGGGGTGGGGGTTATATGTGCAAGCACAAAAGTTTTAGTTTTTATTTTCAGTTGAGTGACGTTAGAAGTGTATTTAGTCCTATTTTTCCACAACAAGCTGTAAAATGGAGATAGAGTTCATTCACTCACTTGATAAATATTAAGAGAATGCATGCAATATTTCAGCTAGAATGCTAAGTCATTTTGGGGTGACAGAGAATACAATGATTCTACCTTTAGGAAATGTGTCATCCACTGATTTCCTTCTAATTGCACTGAGAAAGGAAGAGTGCTTATAGATGTAATTTTTTCCAGAACAAAGTTACTCTATATCAAGATTTCAAGGTAGTATTCCAAAAATATCACTTGTTATGCATCAGAGAGTTGGACAATAACCAGGGAGGATAGAAGGATAATTGATGCCTTTGAGCTGTGGTGCTGGAGAAGAAGAGTATTGAGAATACCAGGGACTGCAAGGAAAACAAACAGATTTGTCCTGGAAAGGGTTAAACCGGGTTGCTCCTTGGAGGCAAGGATTCTGAGGCTCCGTCTAACATACTTTGGACATGTTGTGAGGAGAGACCGGTCCTTGGAGAGGGACATCATGCTTGGGAGGGTGGAGGGACGGCGCAGGAGAGGAAGACCCTCTTTGAGGTGGATTGATTCAGTGACTGGGATAATTGGGATGGGAGTGTCAGAGACAGTGCGATTGGCACAGGACAGAGCGGAGTTTAGGGCTTTTGTACATAGGGTCGCTATGAGTCGCAAGCGGCTCGACAGCACATAACAACAACAACAACATTCCAAAAGTAAATACTAGAGCATTTATCTAGCTAATGAAGCCTTCTGATCTCATGAAATATAAAAAGAGATGGGGTATGTGTGTGCATATGGTATTGCTGAACTAAAAGGATCAAGTCCACCAGCTGCTATATAAGAGGAAGATGGCAAGTTTCCTTCCATCAAGGTTTATAGCCTTGGTAACTCACTGGAGTTCTGCTGTCAGTTGGAATAGACACCACAACAGTGGGAGGTATATGCTTTTATATTAATCTCTGAAAACCCGCTGGTGAGGAAGCAAGGGGTCTGTTCCAACTAAACAGTACACAATAACATCAACATACATGGTTATTTATAAATGTCTTCTTTCAGCCAAATTAAGAGAGGAAAACCCTCAAACAAGATGGATTGACACAGTGACTATAGCAAAAGTCTCAAGTATTTTAGGGATGATGAGAGTGGCACAGATAGGGCAAGGTTCAGATCCATGAGTCATGGGGTCACTCGCTATGATTCTTAGTGGACTTGATGGCATCTAACAACATATCTAAATAGTAAAAGAATTTAACTATAATAAACCACAACCCCAATTTGACTGTATTCAGCAAGTCAAAAATGGCTACACACTATGCTACTTGCTAAAGACATAAAGACTGCCCCCCCCACACACACGGAAGGGGAGGTGGAGGGGGGAGCCATGTATAAATATGTATTTGTTCTAGGAAAACTCTTAAAAATAAAAAAGAGAGAAATAAGGTCGAGGGAACAGAAGTTAGATTTCTTAGAATCTACTTTATCTTATATATTTTAATTTGTTATTGTTGTTGTTGTTGTTAAATGCCATCAAGTCATTGGCCACTTATAATAGCCCCATGAATGAAAGACCTGAACACTTGTATAACTTTCTTCATTTCTCCAAATTCATACGGTTTCCAGAGGCAGGCAATTTCAGAAGTGGGTGGCACTCCTGCTTCCAAGCTTGTTTTAATCATGGAGCTCCATCAAACACTGTCTGCAGTGGGTGACCAATAATGTATTTGGCTTTTCCGGGTCACAGTGTTCAGCGTAATAGCAACCATGAGTTACCTCTGTACAGCAAATCAGCAGACAAGTGCTATACCACCTAGAAGAATGTTTGACCAAAAACAATTAAAAGCAGGCCTGAGGGATGCAGATTAAAATCATCCACCTTTGGCTTAGTAGCATAATTTTCTGTCCACTAGGCCAACTGAGCTCTCTCGATGTTGTTGTCAAATGCCATTGAGTTGTAGTCGACTCATGTGTTGTTGTTGTTATGTACCGTTGAGTCTCTTGAGTCAACTTATAGCAACCCTATAAACAAAAGACCTGAATACTTGTATAACTTTCTTTGTTTCTCCAATTTCATAGGGTTTCCAGATGCAAGCTATTTAGGAAGTGGATGCCACTCCTGCTTGTGTAAATATTCTATAAAAGTATACAACAAAATTAAATTCACAAAAACTAAAAGAACCAAAATTAAATTAATAAAAGAAAAATTATCATAAGATGGAGATGCGCATATAGAAGAAATAAAAGTATAAGGTCTCTAAGACTAAGCTGGTTCTGAAAGAGTTGTCAGAGCCTCTACAGGCTTTTGCCCATTAGGCATCTGCTTCCTAAACTACATGGCTCTGGAAACTCTATGAACTTTGATTAATGTCGATAGTTATAGAAAGGCTTCAGGCCTTTTGTTCATAGGGTCACTATGAGTCATGTGTGACTCAAAGGCAATCAACAACATTACTGTCATAAATTATTTCAGCTGTTGTGTTTTTTTTTAATATGTTGAAGCCAATATATGTTGTTGTTGTTGTTGTTAATGTGCCGTCGAGTCATCTGCGACTCATAGCGACCCTATGTGAGACAGCCCTAAACTCTGCTCTATCCTGTACCAATCACATTGCCTCTCACACACCCATCCCGATTACCCCAGTCACTGAATCAATCCACCTCATAGAGGGCCTTCCCCTCCTGCGCCTGCCCTCCACCCTCCCAAGCATGATGTCCCTCTCTAAGGACCTGTCTCTCCTTACAACATGTCCAAAGTATGTCAGACGAAGCCCCAGAATCCTTGCCTCCAAGGAGTAGCCTGGTTTAACCTTCTCTAGGATGAATCTGTTTGTTTTCTTGGCAGTCCATGGTACATTCAATACTCTTCTCCAGCACCACAGCTCAAAGACATCAATTTTCCTTCTGTCCTCCCTAGTCATTGCCCAACTCTCTGATGCATAACAAGTGATTGCAAAAACCATGACGTGTATCAGGCGTACCTTAGTCTCCAGAGAGACACCGTTGCTCTTGAGTACTTTAGAGAGGTCCCTAACAGCCGACTTTCCCATCGCAATACGTTTTTTGATTTCCTGGCTGCTGATGCCAAGAGTGTTGACCATGGAGCCGAGCAAACTGAAGCTGTGAACAATTTCAATCTCTTCACCATCCATCCTGATGCTACCGATTGTAGTAACATAAAAATATGTTTAATGTCCACTTTCACATACAGTACCAGGTGCAAAATCTGAAATCTGTGCAAGGCAGAAACCTCTCAGAGAAGGAAATCACAAATATCTTCCACTTGTAGAAAGTGATTGAGAAATGCTAAGACTGCATTCTTTGAAAGTTCTTGATATATAAAGCAATTCTATCTGAAATCTCTATGTTGCATAGTTCTTCTCTGACCCCCAAGGTACCATGAGTCAGAATTAACAGGAGGGTCATCAGCTACCTTTAGCCTCATGTTCAATGAACCTAGATTTAATACCCTGAGATGGTTCTAATCAACCTGATAGCAAATCAACAGAGAAGAAAGCATTTAAACCTCATGGTACCCAGTGCTTCATGATCCTAACATCTGAAATACCAGCAGGATAACGTCCATTTATCATAACAGTGTGCAAGTCAGCAGAGTATGGGACACTGACTTCTAGTTTATCATAAGAGCTCTTTAAGACATGCCTCGTGATTAAGCAGAAGAAAAAACCAAAGCCTTTTTTAATGTAGGCATCATTCCTACTGACTCCAAACATCCTTTCAAAATTCCATTAGTTGATCGTGATGCCCCAACTAGCAGATAAAAATTGCTGAGAGTACCAGCACTGTAAGAAAGTCAAGGGCATGTCAATTTAAACATACATTCATTAGGAAGCATATCTATCCACATTCCATACCTTTCAGTAGCAAATTGAAAGCAGTTAGCCTATAATCAAAGATTTATTTAGAGCTGAAAAACTGCAAGCTGAAAAATTTCAAGATCTGTGCTGTGTGAAACACTGGGTTGTACTGACTTAGTACAGGGAGTGAGGCTGGGGCTGGTGGGGAGATGGAGGAGAGAGTATACTGTACCCTCGTACCCCCAAACAGAGGTCTCAGGTTTCACCTTGTCCATATTTCAGAGTTTAACATTAGATTTGGTTTGCAAGACTTGTACAGCCACGTCAAAAAACCTACTATCAAAAAGTCGTTTTACTAACCACCTCATTTTACTGAACATGAACTGCTTCTAAGTTGCAGACGTGGAATAAATTTAGGCGAATCGAAATCTCAACCAGCACCATTTTTACTGCACTAGCTGCCTGTCCTCATTTTATTTTGCAAAGAAAAAATTCAAAGGCAAAAAAGAAGAGATCTAGGATGCTATGTTTGAGTTCTTAAGCTACATATAAATATTTACACTGTGCTTATCAGAATTTTAGCATTCTGAAGAGCTTGAATGAACTATCAAAGCCTCTACAAGCCACACTAGCTCAAATATGCACATAATAAATAAGAAATATCTACCTACTCATCTGTTGAAATATTGGTGATACTATCTCTTAAATTCCTGATATGGCTATTTAATGAAAATTAATAAGTCTAGCAATCATTTTGGTTAACAACACTTAGAATCAGGAGCAAATGATATTTAAAGAGTAATCCATACAATTTCTTTCCCACTCCCCAGCGTATAAGATGTATACTTCCTGGACTTGGTAACACAAAAATTTCCAGTCATTTCTAAGGGAATTTTTCCCCCCTTAAGGAAACTTTTAAAAGAATTTACAAAAAGAAGAATATTTCCTGAAGTGATTTCTGAATCTCTCTCTCAAAATCAAGTTATTTTTTTTAAAGGCAAATAAATTATGTTGATACATAAAGACGTACACTGCAAATATGTAGCATGTGTGGTCATAATGAAAGAGAACACATGACATGTCAAGTCCATTAATGGAAGCCAAGATGGCAAATAACAAAAAGTTTCCACATGTGTTCCATAGGGATCAAAAGGATGTCAAGATCCTCCTGCCGAATCCCACATTACCACCACCAGCAAAATTCAGAACTCTAACTGAAAAGTTTGCCTATGAAAGAGGTAGAATAACAATGGTAAACTTCCCAACATAGATCACATGGTATATTGAAATTTTGCAAACTTCAAAACCAAAAGAGGATTTCTATGCAAATGGTGGAAATTTGAAGAAGGATTTCTGAGATGCCCTCAGAAGACATTCTAAAGGAACAAGCACTGTAGGACAGCTGCATGCAATTCTTTAGAGTCAAAGCTATTTCTCTAAAATATCTCTCTATTTGGGTTTACTTTCACAGATTATAAGAATCAAAACTAAAATATCAGCTCACTGAAAACTGGTAAAACCCTGAAGATATATTTTCCCACAAGTTTGAAGCTATTTTTAACAGTGACAGGTTGCACACTGCTTGCTCATTGGGGTTAAGACGTGAGCACATCTTAAGAACACAGGAGCATCCCAAGTACTTTAGAGTCATAGGCAAAAACATCTACAAACCATTTCTCAAACCGTTCATTGTACTGCTTGTCGATCTAATAATTGACTGATATACAGCGACTGATCAGGATATGTTGACAATTGGCTAATCCTATGTCTTGTACTTAAACAAGGCTGGCTGAATAGATAATCCAGACAAATGAGGGATTTTATAACCCAAAGCATTTTTAAATGTCTTAGACTATCACTTAAGCCACAAGCAAAATTGATTTTTCCAGACATGTTCCATTGTGTGCTCACCCCTTCCTGCTACCAACTGTCACTTTGCTCCACTGATAAAACTCTTGACATGTTTGCAGTCTCCTGTACTCTTTTCCCCATTCCAAACAGCTGTCTTCTCTTCCTGGCAAAAACTCCCCGACATCTGGATACTCAGGATGGCTACTGTCGTGATGGACAGATTCCATTTCCTCCAAAGAGCCCAGCTCTGAGAATAGATAATGAGCAAAAAGAGGGAGGAGTGTGGAAGCTTTGCCTGCTAAACAAACACTAGTTCCAGAAGTGGCTGCTTCAAAGCATTAGCATTCCAAATAATCTCTTTCCAAAGCACAGAGTTATGAAAACCATGTGCTGGTACAGAATAGAGAGACGTCGTGATTCTGAAAGAGTACACAATGACATGCTTCTGCATTTCTACCCAGGTAGTGATAACAAATTTGAGCCCCTTGTTCAAGTACCAGAATTTCTGTTTCATGGTCTATTGTGATGATTTGTTTGCTAGATTAAAAAACTAAAATGTGCGCTAGATGAAAAGGGGAAAGACGCAGAACACATGAAGCATGAGTCACCTTCTTTGAGTGCATCTATACCACCAATCACTCTTTCCTCTTTGTACTCCCTCCTAAACTTAGGTCATGTGCGATGTATTCTGCTTCAAGAGCTCTTTAAAAATGGTTTTCCTGAGGCATACACAGAGATTTGTACAACAGTGTTCATAGCAGCATTAGTCACCATTGCAAGAACATGGAAAGAGCCCAGATGTCCAACCACAATCAAATGGATTGAGAAATTATGGTACATTCATACAATGGAATACTATGCAACACGCAGGAGCAGTGATTTTATAAATTATTACCTAGCCTGCGGGGGACTGGACAGCATTATGCTGAGTGAACTGGGTCAGTACCACAAGGATAAATATTGTAAAAAGCCATTATTGTAGAATGAGTATGAGAATTCAGGGGGAGTGGAAGCAAAGGGATGAGCTGTGCAAGGGGAGGGCGGATTAGTCATGGAGTTTACAACTTGATGATGTGTGGGGGTGAGGAAAATGGGAAGAATCTGTTCTGGAAAACAATGTAGTCAAATTTTGTATATAAACTAATATAATAAAAATGATTTTTCTTACATGCATCATTACCAATTTAGACTATTCTCCAAAAGCAATCCAATATTTGCATTTTTTTTAAAAAAAATGCAAATTGGATCACATCATCACCACCGCCATTCTTCCTAAGGGTCATTAAATGGTATAGCTCCTTTTTCTTGGGATAAAACCTCATGTGGATATGCAAACCAATATAAAATAAGAAAGTTTTAACAAAGAAAACACCTCGCTTGTTCTCCCGGTCTCTAATGCTTTGCAGGGACCTAGCCCTAGCAGCTCTCGCCAGCTTCATTATTAGCCTTTCTGCTATTGAACAAACACAGCAAACTCCTTTCCACCCTAAAGTCTCTATGCCTCTATGCTGGCGATACTGCCACCCGTTTCATCTGGGAACCTTCTGTTCATCATTTAGTGCTCAAGTTTATAAGTCATTTAATCATGAAATAACTCTTCAGTTAATCAGAAAGCTTTAGGGTCAAAACTGCTTCCCTCGGTAGCAGTTTTCTCAACTCATAGCTGAACCTCCAGCAAATTCTCAGAGTCAGTTTAATCACACAGCTGGAGATTATCCATCTTTCTCCCATGGAGCAAGCAGGTGGATTTGAACTGAGTGCCTTCGGGGTTGGCAGCTCAGCTCCTTACCCAGTAAGCCACAAGTGCTTCTTGATACTATATTCAATTATTTCAATGACTGATTTTTGGAACTCATCACTGGGCCTTTCTTCTATTGCTATTATAAGCTTACATTTAATATGTATACAAACAGCTGGGATAGTTAAGAAAGAATAAACAAGCAATGCATTTGAACATCAATTGTTTGATTTGAGTGCAAAAGAAATAAAATAAATTGAGGGGGGAGGGAACCCTTGCTTTCCTAATAGACCTCTCTACTTTGTTTTTCTTCCAGAAATAATAAGCATCACTTAATGCAGTCAAGTGGATTCCAACACATACTGACCCTCCAACGAGATTCCGAGGCTGAAGGACAAAACTTGAGCAGCCTGCCCCCTTCCTCCACAGGAGTGGCTGGTGTATTCTAACTGGAGATGTACACATTTTAGCTTAGTGCTACAACTAGCTACATATTAACCCACCATACTTAGTATGTGACCCTGTATTGTTTTAAATTATTTTGGTGGCAACTTTCACAACTGTATTTGAAAAAGCAATAAGCCAAACATGAAAAAGATTGGGAAAACCACAAAACATTAACATTTTCCTGACTGATTTTTTGGGGAAATACTATTCTGATAAAAATATATTATATGACTATGTAATGAGTTCATTACTTAAAATGCGCTAATTTAAAATTCATTAAAATTTCATGGCTTCAATTTCTAATATGATAAATGTCAATAGATATAAACACTTAAATGAAATTCCTTTTGAGTCTTCAGTAATTTGTAGGAAAATAAACGAATAGAGACAAAAAAGAGTAAGAACAACTTTATACTAAATTAGATTATGAATTTTTAAGGAACAGGATAATGGCTTTATGTTTCAAATGAAACTATTCAGAAGTGCCAATTTAAGGTATTAAACAGATTCCAAGCAGGAAAGAATGCTTTTATCTAGTATTGATAATTGTGAAGGAAAATGAAGGAAAATCCACAACTACTGCCTGTCACTGACTGAATTACAACAGGATCATGTTAGGTGATAGGCAATGTGTTAATTAACAGTTTTTAAGAAAAGTCAACTTCCTAAAATAAACACAATTTACAGCTGTAAATGAGCAGTTGTCTCAAAAACAAACCCTACCAGATGTCACCTTTAATGACAAAAACATACAGTCTCAGACTTTTTGATATAAAGATGTTTTAAAATAATAATTAAAACAAACCTGATATTACAGGAATGCTCTTAACAAGTGAAAGAAATAATTTTTGAGGACAAGATAGAAGTATAGTTTAAATAGCTCTTGCTACAATTATTATTACAGTGACTATAGGAACAATACACCTATATGATAGTATTTTTATGTTTGTAATGCATTTAAATCTTACAATAATCTGATTGTTATTATGACATGCTATTTAGTCAGAACTCTCTAAATCACATGAGAGGAGATTACCCATCTCTTATCCTTGGTACTGGTGGTAGATTTGAACCACCCACCTCTGGGTGGGCAGCACAACTCCTTACCAAAATACCACAAAAGTTCTCTAACAATAACCATAGTTATTGTTCTTATCAACAACCTGCATATGCGGATGACACAACCTTGCTTGCTAAAATGGAAGAGAGCCTGAAGCATTTGCTGCAGAAGGTCAAGTATTATAGTCTGAAATATGGATTGAAGCTCAACTTCAAGAAAACAAAGATTTTTTTCACCACTGGGTCAATTGGCAGCATCATGATAGAGAAGAGACTGAGATTGATAACAAATTCAAGTTTTAGGGGGCCACAATCAACACTATTGGCACCAGCAGACAGGAAATCAAAACACTATTTTCATTAGGAAAATCTGCTCTCAGGGACCTCTCCAGGGTGCTGAAGAATGATGATGTCAGTTCAGAGACTAAGGTGCACTTGATACAGGCCATGGTCTTCGCTATTACTTGCTATGAATCAGAGAGCAGCACAATGACCAAAGGTGATAGGAGAATAATTTATGCCTTTTAGTTGTGGAGCGGGAGAAGAGTATTGAACATATACCATGAATTACTGATAAACAGGTTTTGCCTTGAGAGGATGAAACCAAGCTGCTCCTTGGAGGCAAGAATTTTGAAGCTCTGTCTCACATACTTTAGGCATATTATCAGGAGAGACATCATACTTGGAAGAGTAGAGGGACAGTGCAGCAGAGCAAGACCCCAGATGAGATTAATTGACACAGTAACCAGGATAATGAGGGTAGATATGTCAGAGGCAGTGAGATTGGCTCAGGATAGAGCAGGGTTCAAAACTATCGTGCATGTTGTTGTTAGGTGCTGTCAAATATCCTGTCACCCATAGCCTTTGTATATCAATTCGTGGGGCTTTATAGTTTGCCAAGTCCTTCAGAGCAGCCTGCACTTCCTCTTTCATCACCATTGCATTATGCACAAGGTCACTATGAATTGATGTCAACTCCATGGCACATAACAACAACAACCACATTGTTACTATTGGCCCTAGTATATACAGGTACATGGTACAAGCAGAATTTTAACCCTGAAATTTGAGTTTATGGTCTGAGGTCTTAACCACCCTTGTTAAAAATATCAGTCTTGGGAGAAATCCAACCAGAATGTCCCTTAGAATTAAAGATGGCTGATATTTACGTTCACTTGCTTTGAACACATCATTAGGAAAGATCAATTGCTAGAAAATCTTTAACATCATAGCTGGTAACAAAAAAGGCCAATGAAAGCTAGGGGCACTGTCAGTGAGATGGATTGACGGCTATCTTTAGCCGTCAAACTGGGCTCAAACATTCCAGTGACCATGAAGGTGGCAGGAGACAAGAAGCAAATACTGTGATCTTTTGTTGACCAATCAACAATAAAAAATACTGTATGGGTGTATGAGTACACACACACACACACACACACCCCTTCCTTTTTTGTCATGCTTCTAAACAAAGACTATAGCCTTTAATATGGTCTATATCTCAACATCAAAATAATAAAGATTCTCACTCCACCACAGGACAAGTAGACAGCATCATGACAGATGCAGAAATAGTGAAATTATAAACAACTTCATCTTCCTTGCATCCACAATCAACACCCTTGGTACTAGCAGTCAGAAGATCAAGAGATGTAATGCTTTGGGCAAGTTTTCTGGTCAGGAATCTTTGCAAATTATTGAGGCATAATGGCTTCAGTTTGAAGACTAAGGTTCACCTGGGTTAGGCCACGGTCTTTTAAATAATTTGCTATACATTGGAGAGATGGAAAATGAATAAGGATGACAGAAAGGGAGTTGATACCTTTGAGGTGTAGAGTTGGAGAAGAGTACTGAGTATCCCATGGGCTGCCAAAGGAACAAACAAATATGTTTTGGAGAAAGTGCAGCCAGAAGGAGGCAAAAGATGACAAAGCTTTGTCTCACATACTTTGAGTATATTACTGGGAGAGGCTGTTCTTTGGAAAGAGACTTCATGCTTAGAAAGGTGGAGATTAGGTGAAAGAGAGGAAGAACTTCAACCAGATGGATCTACAAGGTGACTGCAGCAATGGGTTCAAGTTTGTAAGCAATGATGAGGATGGCACAGGATTTGGATCTGTTGTTCATAGATTCACTATGAATTGTACTGGACTCAACAGCACCTAACAACAACAACAGCAACAGCACCAAAAAAAAGGGTAAATATTCTCAGAAAACTCATTCCTGTAGCTTCTTCAAAGCACTAACTCAAACCACAAAGTTCTTTTCTATAATTTTAATAAAAGATGGACAAAAATTGTAGAGTTTAAAATATTCGTATTTATCCACCCATATTTATACACTGTGTTATTAAGGTTTTTAACAAATAATCAGCTAATTTCCTGCTATAATTTCTTATTTTTACCTTATTATTGCTATTGAAGGATTTTGTGGCCATGCTGGAGTTTTGCCTGTCTGTGGCCTTTCCACAAGACATTCAATGTAAAATACGAATGGCCCTAGGCCATGAAACTAGTGGAAATCTGCTTCTGTGAAACCTTGCCTTTCTTAGTGGTTTTCACAATGTTCAGGATCAATATTTCATTGGTTTGAGTGATAGACAAGAGTAAATGACCAGAACCTACTGTCTCTAGTAATTGAAAGAAAACTCTATGCAAGGTTAGCTTATTTATGTTAAACAGAAGACCTCTCATATTCTTGGAACAAATAAAGTTACTTAGTCTCCTGATTAAAAGAGTAAGCTTTCTGGCCTATGCTCTGGAAAGCAGTCCCAATTTTAGGGGAAATCCCTGGACGACAGAGTTGATTATGACTCGCCTGCTAACCGGAATAACAGAGGTTCAAGACAAACAAGAGACACTTTAAAATAATCTAATGTGAAGAATATGCCAGCAAAAAAAAATAGTCATTGAAAACCCCTTGGAGCAGAGATCCCCTATAGAACAGGTGGGGCCACTCTGAACTGGAAGTGACTCAACAAAAACAACTGATATTTTTTCTGAGAATAGTCAGAAAGCCATGCTCCCAACCCAAAGGTGGGTGACTCTACTCTGCGGCCCTCAGGTCTGCCTTTAATTGTTTTTGGTGAAACATTCTTCTAGGTTGTGTAACCCTGGTATGTCCACTTTCTGTACAGAGGTAACTCGTGGTTGCCGTAAAGCCAAACACTGTGACACTGATGAGTCAAATGTGAGAATGGTTACCCACGGTGGACAGTGTTTGGTGGAGTTCGCCAATTAAAACAAGTGTGGAAGTAGGAGCAGCATCCACTTCTATAACAACTTGCCTCTGGAAACCCCATGAATCTGGAGGAAGGACAAAAATTATACAGGTGTCCAAGATTTTCTCATAGGGTCGCTATGAGTCGCCTACGACTCGATGGCACTTAACAACAACAACAAAAGTGTGTTTTTAAAACAACAACAACAATAAAACCACCATATACCACTCAACAATATATAATTAAACAAATAGAAAGTTCTACGATTTTCTGTCAGAATATTTTATTATGTTGTATTGTTACTATGTTGTCAGTTGTCATTGAGTCAAGTCCCATTCAGAGACCCTATGAACAACAGATCTGAACTGTGTCCTATCCTAGGCTATCCTCATCATGACTGACACACTGAAGTGCACAAAATATGTTGTTAATGATGCAACAAATAAATGGAACATCCATTTGTCAGTGTTAGGGGCCATCAGGTCAACCTTATGAACAGCAGATTGAAAACTTGCCTATCCTGTGCCAGCCGCATGACCTCTGCCGTGCGCAAGGCCGTAGCCGTCGTCACTGCGTTAACCCATATTCTTTTTTTTTTTTAATTTAGGTTGTTTATTTTTCATTTCAATGAACATCTACAGAGATTTGGGGATTCCATTAATTCATTGCTGCACCCTTCTCCCCGCACAAACCCCTCCCCCCCATTTGCTCCTCTCCTTGAAAAGTAAAAGAAAAACTCCCTCATTGGCACACAATCCCCCCCCAGCACCTCCCCAAACCCCACCCTCTACCCCCAAATATAATCCACTCTGCAGCCCTCATTGAGTACTCCCATATTCTTAAGGATCTTCCTCACTTGGGATGACTCTCTCTGCTGCCCAGTATGATATGATGCCTCTCCTAGTAAATAACGAATGCTGTGTTGAACATGTGACAAGTCAGGGGTGGGGGACCATTCACATCCAGGAATCACGACACCAGTCTCTGTTTTCCAGGCCAAAGCACGAACTGTGAAAACACAGATTAAATGTTTGGGGCCAATTCTTTCTTCACAGCAGTTTTAGAAAAGTTACTGTTGCTGCCATTTCTCTCAAGGTGCATCCAAGCCTTTCTGAATCCAGAATAATATTCAATTACCCAATGCCAATGGAGCGACTTGTGTGGATTGTTTTAATATGTATTCACAGCATGTGTCTTTATGGCTCCTGGCTGCTTTTACAAGGGTGGGCTAGCAACATGAATTAACAATAATACTTGCTATATTATGGCTGCATAATGCCTAAAGCGTTTAGCCAATCTTCTTATTATTCTTAATGTACCCGCACGGCTCCTGAGAATCGAATAACTGTGTATTCAACTAATTCCAAATGCTAAGTGGAAAACAAAACATCACCTCAAAGTTGTTATGGTAACCACTATATCTAGCTGCTTCTCTTTTTCATCTAATAACTCAGTTGGTCACGTTATAACTAACACATTGTTCTGTTTTTGGATCCTGTGTGTGTTAGACAGGACAAAGAACTATGTAGAACGTAAACAGTAGACAGTCAGGATCCTGCGTGGGGAAATCCCAGCTTTACCCAGAGAAAAACAGTTCAGTGTAATAGAGCAGTGACAAGTGACAGGTTAAGATGTCCAGGATGTGTAGTGTATAACATATCAGACTACTAATAGATAAGTCAGAAGCCCAAATTCCCAACCACTCAGAGGGAGAAGAATGGACAGTCTCCTCCTGTAAGAATCTATAGTCTCAGAAGTGCAATGGAGGGTCGCCATGAGCCACGACCTACTTGACTACAGTGGTTTCTTACATTAGCAGTCTGAACCCTGCAACTGCTTCATGGGTGAAAATGGCAGCCTGCTTTGTGAACATTAGTCAGTGAAGCCCATGTCTTCTTTGACTGGGCCACTATAAAGAGTCACTTAACTTCTATCTACCTCCATTCAGTTCTTCTACAATTGATTTCCTAGTGAGGAGTGCCAGTTACGTGTGAAAATAATGTATCATATCACACCTCTCATTTCTTTGCTTACAGTTCTCCAAAGGCCTCCGTGTATACTTAATGACAAAATACAAGCTTGTAATTATCACTGACAAAACTCCATGATCTGGCCACCTACTTACCTCAGCACCTTCCTTTGAAATAATTTTTCCCTACTAAAACTCAAAATATATTGAGCCTTTGCCACTCCAAGCATTTGATGTTCTCTTTGCCTGGAACATCTTAGATCTCTTCGTTACTGGTTCCTTTTGTGCCTTTAAATCTTGGTTCAAATCTCACCACACCAATAATATCCAATCTGAAGTAAAGTATCCATCTTCTCCACTTGCTGCCACAGCCCCTTGTTGGACTCTTCCACATTTTGTAGGGAGTGTATTTACTTTTATGAAAGGTCACCTGAAATCTAGGCAGCATTCTGTACAGATGCCCCTTGGGAAACATTGCAATGCTGCAGCCAATCAGAAGAGAGCATGACCACCAGCCACTTTCTGTTTACGCTAGCTGTTACTTAAAGGGTCCTGGGCAGTTTCATACATGGAAAGGGGCAGATGGCATCTGATTAATGTCCTCTACAGGGAGCTGACCACTCAATAGAGAGAGCTGACCACCAAATAGATAAACATATCACTTCCTCCACCCCTCCCACCCCACTCGCTGCACATAAAACCTTTGTTATAACTTTCCCACACTCAGTTTCCTATTCCTAACTGCCTCTCTCCAGCCTGTGGGTGCTGAACTCGCCCGAGAGCTGATAATGAATTCCTCTGTCTTACTTCATCTGGTTCTCTGCCTTTTTACCTAACATTTTATGTTTATGTTCTTGTATTGACTGTCTCACCACTGGGCCAATTGGCAGAATCAGTATGGATGGTGAAGAGATTGAGATTGTTCACAGCTTTAGTTTACTTGGTTCCACAGTCAACACTCTTGGTAATAGCAGCCAGGAAATCAGGAGATGAATTGCATTTGGAAAGTCAGCTGTGAGGGACCTCTTAAGAGTAATGAAGAGCAACGACATCAGGCTGGAGACTATGGTGCACCTGATCCAGGCTATAGTCTTCGCAATTACGTGCTATGCATCGGAGAGTTGGACAGTGAATAGGGATAATAGAAAGAGAATTGATGCCTTTGAGTTGTGGTGCTGGAGAAGAGTGTTGAATATACCATGGACTGCTAGGAGAACAAACAAGTTTGTCCTGAAGAGGGTGAAGCCAGATCAAGGATTCTGAAGCTTCGTCTGACATACTTTGGGCATGTTGCAAGGAGGGACTGGTCCTTGGAGAAGGACATCATGTTTGGGAGAGTGGAGGGGCAGCGAAGGAGAGGAAGACCTTAGATGAGATGGATCAATTCTGTGAGTGGAGTGGTAGGAATGAGTGTGTTTGAGATGGCGAGGTTGGCATAGAATAGCACAGCATCTAAGGCTCTTGTACACAGGGTTGCTATGAGTCGCAAGTGACTCAATGGCACATAACAACAACACAACAAATAAACAAACAAACAAACAACAAGACATGGGACTTGGCTGTCTTGCCTATTACCTCCCAGCACTAAGACCAGAGTTTGGTAAATAACAAGTGTTCCAAGAACATATCTGACAGAAGAACATGAACCTGCTGGTTTATCAGCAGGTAATCAAGGGAGGTCGACCTGGGATTATGTGAAACTCAGCTGGATGAGGCACATACAGTAACATGAGAAATATTTACCTTCTTTCCAAGAAAATAGTCCTGGTCTCTCTTACTACAATGGGCAAAGTGTGAGGTCTAAAGAAGAAAATGTACTTTTACATCTCTGCCACCTGTTCTTCTAGAATTGAACATTATTTTTTCCATAATGATTAGCTGTCATGGGCTTATTCCATTGCCACAAGCCAAGAGTCCACCCAGACGTTGGGCGCTAAGTGTTTTCTTAGCACTACTGTTTATTGTCTGAAGAATGTCTGTATGCACCTTGTGATTTCACGACCTTGAGGAGACCTCTGAGTTTCTCTCCCCTTCAGCAGCCCTGTACACAACATGACTGACTTTCTCTGAGTCTTACCCTCTCAATTTCATCTCTACAACTTGCAAAACTAAAATCAGAGCAAATAACAATAACAGCAGCAAAACAATCCCACTGCTGTTAAGTTGGTTCCAACACACAATGAATTTCATTTCTGAGACCATAAATTGAAATAGGTAGAACCTGTGCATCTTCCTCCTGAGAAGAAGTTAGTGGATTCAAACCTCCAACTTTTCAGTTACCAGTCTGAGAGTTTATGAGAGCTCTTATACCCCTACTGCATCCTTCCATTCTTATAGTTTGTGTGTCAACAAAACCACAATGTAAGCTTCTTCTTCTTGTTGTTGTGTACCTTCAAGTCAATACCAACCCCTAGCTGACCCTCCAGGTGGTTTTTAGAGGTAATTAATCGCACGGGAAGAGATTGTTCATTTTTGTCCATAGAGCAGCTCATGGATTTGAACTGTGTGCCTTCAAGGTTTCAGCACAGTTTATTACCACTAGGCCACCAGAGATCCCTACAATTAAAGCTTAATAGCTTGTAAGCAGTTGAGCATAGATAGCTGGGATTGTTTCTGGGTTCTCAGTTCTGTTCCACCGATCCATGTGCCTGTCTTTGTACTAGTACCATGTTGTTTTGGTTATTATCACTGTGTAGTAGGTTTTGAGGTCAGGGAGTGCTCTACCTCTCACTTCATTTTTGTTTCTCAGAAGTCTTGTCTAGTCAAGGTCTTTTGTCTCTCCAAATAAACTTGACAATTTCCCTTTTGATCTCCTTGAAAAATGAGAAATGAAAACCTTGGCAACAAATGGTGCTGGAAAAACTGGACTGCTACCTGCAGAAAGCTGAAACAGGATCCACATCTCACGCCATACACAAAAATCACTTCAAGGTGGAGAAGAGACTTGGGAGTAAAGCCTAAAACCATAAAGTTCATAAGAAACAAATTGGGATCAAGCTTAGAAGGCCTAGTCCACGGTATGAAGAGACTGCCAAATACAGCCAGAAATATACAATCTGAAGAGGATAAATTTGATGAATGGGACCTTCTAAAGATTAAATACCTGAATATCTGTGTTCATTAAAAAACCCTTTTCCAACTGGGTGAAAAGAAAACCTATGGACTTGGAGTAAATATTTGGCAATACCACCTCAGACAAAAGCCTCATAATGAAAGTTTATGGAATACTCCTGGGCCTCCACAAGAAAAAGTCTGATAATCCAATTACAAAATGGGCAAAAGATATGGAAAGAATTTTCACAGAGGTAGATATTCAAATAGCCAACAGACATATGAAGAAATGCTCCAAATCACTGGCAATAAGAGAGATGCAGATCAAAATCACAATGAGATACCATCTCACTCTAGTAGCAAGGACAAAGTTTAACAGGACAGCAAGTAATAAATGCTGGAGAGGATGTGGAGAGATAAGAACACTTTTACATTATTGGTGGGATTGTACAATGGTAGAACCACTCTGAAAGGTAGTTTGGCACTTCCTCAAAAAGCTGAACATAGAAATTCCATATGACATAGCTATTCTATTGCTTGGAATATACCCCAAGAAAATGAGAAGTGAGACTCAAATGGAAACTTATATACCAATGTTCATAGTAGCATTATTCACCTCTGTAAGAACATGGAAACAAGCCCAAATGTCCAACCACAAAAGAATGGATTGGACATACAATGGAATACTATGCAGCATGCAGGAGCAATCATTTTGTAAATTACTACCTATCTTGGGAGGGACTGGAGAGTATTATTCTGAGTGAACTAGCCCAGTCCCACAATGACAAATACATAAAAATATTATTGTAGAATGAGGATTCAAGTATGAGGATTCAAGGTGCAGGGGTATGATGAAAACAGAGGCTTGAGGATGGAGGGTAGGGTGTTAATCACAAAGTGGCACAATTTGTTGGGTGGATAGGTTGCAGGAAATGAGAACGATCTTTTATGAAAAACAACGTGTTCAAACTTTGTAAATAAATCAGAGTAAAATTTAAAAAAAATTTAAAAAGAACCACAACAAGATAAAGGTAAACAATCCAATTGCAAAATGGCACAGGATATGAACAAACACTTCACCAAAGAAGATATTCAGATGGCGAACAAGCACATGAAGAAACATTCAAAATTTCTAGCTCTAAGAGAGATGCAAATCAAAACAACTATGAGATACCATCTCACCCCAGTAACAATAGCAAAATTCAACAGAGCAGCAAACAAGTGCTGGTGAGGTTGTAGAGAAACTGGAACCCTGATTCACTGTTGGTGGGAGTGTAAAATGGTACAACCACTATGGAAGGCAGTATGACACTTTCTCAAAAAGTTGCAAATAGAAATACCATTTGACCCAGCAATTCCACTACTGGGAATATGCCCTAAAGAAACAATAACTCCCACCCAAGCAGATATATGCATACACCTGTTTATTGCAGCTTTGTTCACAACATTAAAGAGTTGGGAACAACCCAAGTACCCGTCAACAAATAAATGGATAGAGAAGCTGTGGTATATTCACACAAATGGAATATTATGCAGCACTGAAAAACAAGGAACTCATGAAATATTATACAAAATGGGTGACCCTGTGGACATTATGCTGGGTGAAACATCTCAGTCACAAAAGGACAAATACTGAACAATGCACTGTTATAAAAAAAGGCTGACATGGAGGTTGGAGAAAATAAAGAAAAAAGGAAATACACATGGCATTGAAACAAAACAAGACAGAACTGTATAAAAGCAATATATGATTAGGTATTATTGGCATGACATACGTCGAGAATAATAATTGCATAGAAAAGTGGACAGAGGTGGGTACCGTATAACAATAAAATAATATTTTTTCCCCAAGAGAAAAGCAAGCTGTGGGGAGGGAAGAGGGCCAGAGAAGTAAATGTACAAAAATGAATGAATGGAAATTCATGTTCTCTATAAACTTTCTTTAAAAATCTCAATGAAAAAAGAAATAAAATAAACTTAGTGAACAATGAAAAAGGATAGCTTTTAAACAAGTTCGAGTAAATACTTTTCTTCCTTACATAAAATATATAAATTTTAAAAATAAACATTATAGCAGCTAGCCTTTACTAAGTTCTTTTAGGTAATAGACATTTTTGGCTTTTAAGAAATGTATTTTTTTAAAAAAATCCCAGTAGAATAAGTCCTAATTTAGTTCTTAACTTGTTGTTCTTTTTATGTGCCACCGAGTCGCTTGGGACTCATAGCGACCCTATGTACAAGAGCCCTAAACTCTGCTCTGTCCTATGCCAATCGCCACTGTCTCTGACACTCCCATTCCGATTATCCCAGTCACTGAATCAATCCACCTCATAGAGGGCCTTCCCCTCCTGCGCTGTCCCTCCACTCTACCAAACATGATGTCCTTCTCCAAAAACCGGTTTCTCCTTACAACATGTCCAAAGTATGTTAGACAGAGCCTCAGAATCCTTGCCTTCAAGGAGCCACCCGGTTTAACCCTTTCCAGGATGAATCTGTTTGTTTTCCTAGCAGTCCATGGTATTCTCAATACTCTTCTCCAGCACCACAGCTCAAAGGCATCAATTCTTCTTCTATCTTCCTTGGTCATTGTCCAACTCTCTGATGCATAACAGGTGATTGCGAAGACCATGGCCTGTATCAGATGCACCTTAGTCTCCAGAGAGACACCATTGCTCTTCAGTACTTTGGAGAGGTTCCTAACAGCAGACTTTCCCATGGCCATATGCCTTTTAATTTCATGGCTACTGGTGCCAAGAGTGTTGACTATGGAGCCAAGCAAACTAAAGCTGTGAACAATCTCAATCTCTTCACCATTCATCCTGATGCTGCCAATTGGTCCAGTGGTGAGAATCTTTGTCTTCTTGACATTGAGCTTCAATCCATATTGGAGGCTGCAGTCCTTGACCCTCTGCAGCAGGTGCTTCAGGTCCTCTTCAGTTTCAGCAAGCAGGGTTGTGTCATCTGCATAACACAGATTGTTGATAGATCGTCCACCAATCTTGACCCCACATTTCTCCTAATAGAGCCCAGCCTCCCAGATAATATGTTCTGCATACAGGTTGAAAAGGTATGGAGATAGGATGTATCCCTGGCGTATGCCCTTCCCAATTTTGAACCATGCAGTGTTCCCTTGCTCTGTTCTGACAACTGCCTCCTGGTCCATGTATAGGTTTCGCATTAGAACAATCAAGTGTTCTGGGATTCCCATTCTTCTCAGAGTCAGCCAGTTTGTTGTGGTCCACACAGTCAAACGCCTTTGTATAATCAATGAAACACAGATAGATGTTCCTCTGGTATTCCCTGCTTTCAGCTAAAATCCATCTAACATCAGCTACAATATCCCTAGTACCATGACCCCTTCTAAACCCAACCTGGACTTCTAGTAGTTCTCTCTGATGTGCTGTTCTAGTCATTTTTGGATAATCTTCAGTAGAACCTTGCTTGCATGTGAAAACAATGAGATTGTTTTGTAGTTTCCACACTCTGTTGGGTCACCTTCCTTAGTTGGCCAAGTGGTTGTTCTCCAGATTTCTTGGCACAGCTTGGTGAGCACGTCCAGGGCTCCTTCTCCCCTGCTTCTCCAGCAGAGAATTTGGTGGATTTGAACCATATACCTCTGGGATTGCAGTGCAGCTTCTTGCCACTAGGCCACCAGAACTCCCTATTCTTACGTTACAGAAGAGGAAACTGAGATTATAGAACTTGTCCAAAGTAAACTGGGATAAGAATCCAGACTTCCTAATCCTAGAACCCATATTCTGAATATTTACTATGTATTATCTCTCAAACTAAAACTGTCCTGACTTGACCCTTATGATAAAGCATTCAAAGAAATATGTAAATAGATGCAAAAGAAAGCCATTGCTGTGGGATCCAATCTGAGCCACAGTGACTGCATAGGACACAGTAGAACTGCCCCATAGTGTTTTCCAGACTGTAACATTTAAGGATGATGACACATCAGTCCCCACAGTGGTTGGAGGATTCAAGCAACTGATGTGTAAGGAGCCAATCACTTCATTTGAAGTCCTCTGCCAAAGGACTGAAAATATTAAAAAGACTGTTTCTTTCCCACGGAGGAAGTTCCTCCCATCCTTTTGGGCATAACTTTCTAATAAATCTTTATTTTTAACTGCAAAAACAGTAGTAATAATTGGGTCATTTCTCTTCCCTTTTAAGAATCGTCTTAATTGTCCCCTCATAACAAAGATTCTCAGCACTGGGCCAATTGTCAGCATCATTATTGATGATGACAAGATTGAGATTATTAACGGTTTTAGTTTCCTTGGCTCGACAATTAACACTCTTGGTACAAAGAGCCAGGACATCAAGAGATGAATTGCATTGGGAAAATCAGCTGTCAGGGACCTCTCCAGAGTACTGAAGAGCAAAGACATCAGGCTGGAGACTAAGATGCCACTGATCCAGCCCATAGTCTTCACAATTGCTTTCTATGTGTCAGAGAGCTGGACAATGACTAGGGATGATAGAAAGAGAATTGATGCCTTTGAGCTGTGATACTGGAGAAGAGTATTGAATATTCCATAGACTGCTCAGAGAACAAACAGGTTTGTCTTGGAGAGAGTGAAACTGGGCTGCTCCATGGAGGTAAAGATTCTGAAGCTTCGTCTGACACACTTTGGGCATGTTGCAAGAAGGGACCAGTCCTTGAAGAGGGGCATCATGTTTGGGAGAGTGAAGGGACAATGCAAGAGAGGAAGATCCTTGATGAGATGGATAGATTCAGTGATTGGGGTAATGAGAATAGGTATGGTAGAGAAAGTGAAGTTGGCACAGGATAGAGCAAGGTTAGCACTTTTGTACATAGGGTCACTATGAGTCACAAGTGACTTGATGGCACATAACAGCAACAATACAACATTTTGCCTATGGTTTTGTCCCCAGCAGGCTGTTGTGACAGGCTTTGGCAGTGTAGTCCTTAGCACGCTGCATTCCTAACCAACAGGCCATGCATCTCAGGCAGTTCTAGCCCATTGGCTATTCCCTAGAAGGTTACTGGTCTTTGGTCATACTGTTTTTCTTGCCTATAAAGAAAAAAACTGCCTCAATAGAGGTTTACCACAAATTGGAATCAGCTTGAAAGCAATGAGTTTGGTTTTGTGTGTAATTATAACAATATAGGGAGCTCTGTTGGCCTAGTGGTAAGAAGCTGCACTGCAATCCTGAAAGGATGTGGTTCGAATCCACTAGCTGCTCCAAGGGAGAAGGACTGGCAATCCCCTCCTGTGTGGTTCACTGCCTCTGAAAACCCACTAGTGGGTCAATTGTGGATTGGTTCCTACTGTATGGAAAACAACAACAATATATTTCTACTTTTTATTAATTCCACCTTAGTTCATTACTTTGTTCAAACACTCACTGAAGACTGCCTGAACTGGATGCTAATGAAAGAAGATAGAAAGACATGTTCTCTGTTCCCAAGGAACTCACAAGCTGGCAGAGGAACTCTAAATGCAATAGAAAATTAGAGGGCTGTAAAGTGAGTGGTACACAAAGTGTTAGAGGGGAGTAAATAGAACACCTACTTTTTTTTTCTGAGAAGTGGGAGAAAGTTCAGAAAGAGTTGGCAAGGATATTCCAGGAGGGGAGAAAGGAAAGGTAAGAAACAAGAACACACAGAGCATGGCAGGATCGTGTTCTGAACATCTCAGTAGTCAGAGGTTAGCATCTGAGGGCACATGAGGAGAAGCAGCAGTTGTTCTGTTCAGTAACACGTTGTGAGTTGCCACCGAGCCACTTCTGACTCACGGACAGCCAATGTACAATGTTGTTGCTACAACTGTGGAGTTGAAACCGACTCAGCTGAGCCTCCAGGGGATTTTTAGTGACGGTCAATCACTTAGCAAGAGACTGTCCATCTTCCTCCCATGAAGCAGCTGGTGAATTCAAACTGTGTATCTTTGGGTTGGTGGCAAAAAGCTACCAGAGTTCCCTTCAATGGGGGGGGAGGGAATGTCATCCAGTCCTATACCATCTTTCCATGACAATCATTGGTATGCCAATGTCTACCCTTTTGGATAGTGTACAGTTTGAATGCCTTCCAACCTAGAGACTCATCATCCAGCACCAGACTACATAATAGTCTACTGTGATCTATAGGATTCTTCTCATGTTTTTTTCACAGTTTCTTTTTAATTAATTTTAATGAAAATTTACAGAGACTTTGGATTCCCATCCATTCATTCATTGTTGCACTTTTCTCTCTGCCCACCTCTTTCCCCACCCCAGTTCAGTCTTTTCTTTGAAAAGTAAAAGAAAAAGTTCTTTCATTGTTATAAAAGCCCTCCCCCTCCCCAGTCCACTCCATTATTACCAGGCCTTTCTTCCTAGTCTGTGTCAGTTTGGAATATCCATTGAAACCAGCCCATCACAGGTGATCCTTCTATTTGAAATACCAGTGGCATAATTTCCAACATCACAGCAACATGTAAGCCATCATAGGCCAAATGGCCACTACATGGTAGCAGAATGCCACAGCAAAGTTCAGCAAGTGCTGAGGGCAAATTTGTCCTCTTCAAAGATAGAGGAGATAGTAGCAGAAGAGATAGGTGAACCCAGGATAGTTGATAATGAATGGGCTAAGATAAGGGGAAAACATCATCTCTTTCTGTATTCCTGTTCTTTCATCAGCAAGAATGTGTAAGAATTTGACCATGTTAGAGGAAGAACTCTCAGTTCAGCATCTTGTTGAGACGATCCTGGCCAGGATGTCTGTTTATAAATGATAGTGAAGCCTGGGGGGGGGGGGGAAGGGACAACAGAGAGCAGATGGGGTGACTCCCGAGGATAAGAAACACTGGAGGGGATGTCAACAAATGATCTCAGAGGCATGTCATCTGGGATGCAATCTGGGCGGAATTCCCTGTGGTGAGCAATGATCATTGCTATCTAGTGTCCACTCAAAAATTATTGTCTGTACTCTACTAACAAATCCTACCATCCTTCTTGACTAGAAGCCCTGAGTTTCCAGCTACACAAAATGACTTGACTGTTACAAGTATAAAACAGAAAATGAAAAACTCAAGCTGTCTTCTTTTGGAACGAAGTGTGGAAGAAAAACAATAGCCATCACCAGAGATGAGACGTAGAAGAAGGAGGAAGAATCTGGAAGGGGAGTTATGTGAGCAGGTGTGTTTATCTTGGGGATGAGCATGAAAACCAAACAATGATCCTACAGCCCTTTTCCTTGAGAAGTGCTGCCTTCAGAGCCCGCGTCCCTCTGTGGGCCTTGCTATCTCACCTCCTGCCTACCGCCACTCCAATCTCCACGTAACGTGAGTCTTTTCTTCTCTGGCAAGGACCTCCACTATCTCACACGGTAATTGAATAAAATTTAATTTTGAGAAAAATCAAAAGTCCTTCCCATGCAGCCACATAAGAAAGCACTTAATCTCAGTAAAGCAGCAGTTAAGGGGATGAGAAAATCTACAAGAGCGCCGAGATACGTAGCAAATCAAAATTCTCTCCCTTCCCATAAAGGAATGAAGCCAAAATAAGCTCCATTCTCGGCCTAAACCGCATAGCGTAACATATATTAGAAAGATGGGCTGGGGCAATGAGCTGTGACCACTGGTGATTCAAGGAATCCCCAAACACTCCCCCACCAGCTTCGCAGAACTGCACTGGCTCCAGAAAATGACATTTACTGAGATGCTTAATAAAATGAACATCTTCGGCTGCTTCCGAGGTTATTGGATTTTGGGGGGCATATATTTCAGAACTCGAATACCTTTAGCTCTGCCTCTGAGTGAGACAGGGATCCCCCAGGACCACCTTCCCATCCCTGAAAATATTTTCATTCCCCAAGTCAGAGAAAGTGAGGAAATTAAACTTTTCTTACCTTGCCGAGTGGATAGCTTAATTCGAGTGTGTTGTATTTCCATTTTTTGCATTGCCCTCACAGTGTGTGGGCTGGATGGAAATTATGTGGCGCCTATATTTTTTTTAATGTGTCTGTCTGTTCAACGACTTCTGGAAGGAGATAGAATGAAGCACTGAACGTCCAATAGGGGTCTGAACGAATCGTCTCTGTGTTACTGCAACTAATTAAAACCATCTATCATGGGGTGGGGGTGGGGAAACCTTGCAAAGTTCTTGAGTTAAAAAGAACGTTAGTGTGAAACCTGGACAAGGAGCCATGCTGCCAACACCCAGGGTACGTGGTTCGAGGTGGGAGACAGGGGAAAACCGCCCCATCATTGGGGGGGGGGCGGAGGAGTCTCCCTCCTCTCTCTCTCTCTGTGTCTGTGTATATGTGTCTGTGTGTGTGTGAAAAAAAAAAAGAACGTTAGTTAGATATCAGCCAGTTCTATGATCTTTGATTAGTCATGAATGATGACTAATGAGTGAATATGGCTGACTCACCCGGCTGCTTTTCAAATTCAAGAATCTGTGGACTAGCGACTGATATTTATGCAGTGTTGTTTTTGGCTTGTTCTCTATCTTTTCTTCCTCTTCTCAATTTTTTGTAGTCATAAGTTGTCTTTCAAGTATTCAGTAACTTCTCTTATTTTGTTCACTCATTTTACCTCAGTGTTTAATGACTGTAGAGTGGTTAGAAATAAGATCTCAAAAGGCACTCTATCAGACATTTTAAAAATTGTGATAAATGGGATGTAAATTATTTCTTTTTCATTTGCACAAATCACAGTAACCATGTTGTCCAATGTGTACCACCACCACCACCATCATCATTGTTTTTTGTCATCACCTAAACAGAAACTATATACCTAATAAGCAATATCTTTGCATTCTCGCCTCCCTAGTAGCTTCCGGTAACCTCTAATTTACTTTTTATCTCTATGATTTTAATGTATTTTGTTTCTTTGTTTTTTTGTATTTTGATTTTGTTGTTATGTGTCATTGAGTTGACTCTATGTACAGTAGCTCGGAACACCATCCTAACCTGTGCCTAACACTGACTCTGACATACCTATCCCCGTTACCCTGGTTACTGTGTTAATCCATCTCTTCTGGGTCTTCCTCTCCTGTGCTGACTCTCCACCCTTCCAAGTATGATGGCTTTCTCTAAGGACTGGCCCCTCCTGGCCATGGGCCCAAAGGATGTGAGATGGAACTTCAAAATCCTTGCCTTCAAGGAGAAACTTGGTTTTACCCTCTCCATGTGTTCTCCTAGCAGTCCATGGCATGTTCAATACTTTTCTCCAGCACCATAATTCAAAGACATTGACTCAATTTCTGTCATCTTTACTCACTTTCCAGCTCTCTGATGCATAATGAGTAATTGTGAAGACCATGGTGAGGATCAAAAGCACCTGAATCCCTAGACTGACATCACTAGCCTTTAGCACTTCGGAGAGGTCTCTGACAGGAGACTTCCCCAAGGTCTCTTGATTTCCTGGCTGCTGGTGCCAAGAGTGCTGATTGTGGAGCTAAGCAAACTGAAGCTGTTAACAATCTTAATCTCCTCTCCATATATGATGGTGCTACCAATTGGCCCAGTGGTGAGAATCTTTGTTTTCTTGATGTTGAGCTTCAATCCATATTGAAGACTACAGTCCTTGAACCTCTGCAGCAAGTGTTTCAGGTCTTCTTGGTTTCAGCAAACAAGGTTGTGTGATCTGCATTTTGTTGATGAGTCATCCTCCAATCCCGAAGCCACATTCCTCCTCATAGAGGCTAGTCTCCTGGATGATCTGCTGTGCGTATAGATTGAAAAGGTATGGAGATAAGACAGATCCCTGGCATACACCCTCCCTGATTTTGAACCATGCAGTGTTTCCTTGCTCTGTTCTGGTGACTGACTCCTGGTCTAAGTGTAGGTTTTCACATAAGCACAGTCAAGGTAGGGAAAGTAAAAAGCAAAAGAGAGAAAGACTCTTAATGAGATGGCTTGGCAGAATGACTTGAACATGGTGGAGACAGACAAAATGATTTGAGCTTGAACTTGAGCATGGTAAAGGAGAACATGATGATGGCTCAGGAGAGCATAAGGGAAGGCTTCAGTCTGTTGTTCATAAGGTAGACTAAGTATATATAACAAATAACACTTAATAACTGTGGGTTTCTTTTCAATTGCATACAACACATTTATATCCATGCATCCGCATGTCTAAAAATCCTTATTCTGACAGCAAATATAGATAAGATCATCATTGATTCCTGTAGAAAAATATAGCAGTGTATTCTTACTACATTTCTAGCCAGAGGTATTCCTAAATGAATTGGTGCCAGAACTCAGACTTTCAAATTCATTTCTCAGATTCTTAGCTGATGTTAAGCCGTGTCAGCATAATAAGCAAGTTTTGATTTCTTTCATATGTTTCTGCTGCTGAAAGAATTGATTTTTAAGATTTCTCCCATTGACCTATAAGGCTGTGAAGAGGCGATAGCTCTTCTTAATCTCAGAGATCCGAGCTGGGTTTACATCCCCTGGCTATGTTCAGATGTCACCTTCAAAGCATACTTCTTAATGCATCTTTGAGAAACACAAATGGATTAGTGATTGGATGTTGAGTAGTCTCATTTATGCTCTCTTTGAAATGTTTCAATAATGTTAGTCTAGTCTGATTCACTCTAGGCTAACTGTGTTCACTCGGCATAGGTATAATAAAGCAATTTTTTATTGTATATACTTGGAATTTTACATTCAACACCCTGCTTTTTTAATTATAAATTTATTCCAAAATTAGAGAGTGGGTGTCTTGGGATCATCAGGAGTAACCTTGAGCAAAGTGAGCCTTGTAAATTATAAACAATAGAAGAGAGATCAAAACACACACACACACACACACACACACACTTACTCAAACTACATTAAAATAAATAAACCTTCTCTCTGGTAAATCTGGGAACAGCAACAAAGTAGCAATATTTTAAATCTTTACATTTCCCCAAGTCTGACTATACTAGACCCTCATCACTCACTCTCTAACCTGAAAATGCCCCTCCTCATCTTCTCCTCTAAAACAATTTAGAAAATTGTAGCTTGAACAACCAACCACCAAAACTTTCCTCTGCTAAGGAGTTTCTGAGGTTTTTAAATGTATATGCTATTAAGTATTGTTTTCCTTCTGAGACATCTGGGAAACTCTAAAAATTTGAAAGCATTGCGTGCAGACTCAAACCTTAACCTTGAAGTTAACATGCATAGCAACATCTTTGACAGTTTATAATCAAGGGATTTAAATGGCAAGTGTGGCCCAGTCTGTTGCCACTTTTCTAAAGAGAAGCTTGGAAAACATTGCAACAGGAAGCTGTCACTCTTCCTTTGACTAAAGAGAGTGTAGAAAGTTTCATAAACCTTTTGCTTCCAATGGTAAAAGGTAAGGTACAATACACAGAAGCTAATGCAAACCCACCACAAAGCTGCTCCCACTGCTGAGAAAAGGTGACCCGAAAGTACAGAAATTATTGAACAATACCATCAATGTCACATGCAAGCAAGATCCTGCTGAGAATTGTCCAAAAACAACTGGAACAGCACATCAACAGAGAACTGCCATGTGTGCAGGCTGAGTTTAGAAGAGGCTGTGGCACGAGGGATATTATAGCCAATGTTAGATGGAGCTTAGCTTGGAGCAGTGTCTGTCAGAGGAATGTCTATCTGTATTTCATTGTCTATGCAAAGGTATTTGACTGTGTGGATCACAACAAACTGTGGCTGACTCTGAGAAGAATGAGAATCTCAGAACACTTGGTTGTGCTTATGTGAAACCTATACTTGGGCCAGGAGGCAGACGTCAGAACAGAGCAAGGAAACACTGCATGGTTCAAAATCAGGAAAGGTGTCCACCAGGGATGCATTCTATCTCTGTACCTTTTCAGTCTGTATACGGGACAGATTCTCTCGTGCCTGTATTCTCCTGATTGACTTGTCTGCCTGAGCACTTCCTGCTTATCTTCTAATACCAAAGATGGAGGCTACCTTACTGAGAAAACTTTCCCTGCATAGTAGTTCCTTTTTAAGTCAACCACACCCTTCTGTGTATTTTGTCCTTGTTGTGGTCTAATGAGTGTGATTTTTGCATTGGACAATACTTGACTTTCTGCATGTTTGCCACATTTACCGGTTTGATGATTTTGAGGATAAAAACAGTATCTCACTTGGATCTGACCTGAGAACTTGACAGGAGCCTGCAACAAAGAGACTTTTCAGAATGTGTTGAAGGAAAAGAGAAAGTAGATGGCACACAAATTAAGAACACCAGTGCTTTCTAAACTCCACATTCACTTCCATTTTCCATCACTACCTTCCCACTCGAGGGAGCTCTGGTGGCCTAGTGGTAAAGGGTTATGCTGTCAACTCAAAGGCAGGTTGATCAAATCCACCAGCTGCTCCAGAGGAAAAAGATGGCCAATCTTGTCTTCTGTCATTTGCCGACTCGGAAACAGCAATTAACAACAGTGTTTGCACTCTATTTACAGGAGAGTTTCTCTTCCAATACCATTTTCAGTCATAAAGCTTCTTAAAGTTTCACGAAGGGAAAGGTTGTTGAAATGTTGTGTTTGGGCTTGTGTATACAGTGCCTTATATTTATGTACTTTTAAACTACCGATGGCCTTTGCTCATGAGTGGAGATGCTCACGTATCCACCTATTCAAAATTACTGTCTTGGTCTTCAATCTGCCTACTTCATTTCCTTCTTATTTTGTTTGTTTTTGTCACCTGCCTTCCAGACAGTTGACTCTGATGCACGGTGACTTTATGTATAATATATAATAATTTATTATAATATTTGATGGCATTATCTGGTCTTCAATTACCACCATAAGTGACATGTTTGAGTTCATTTCTGTGACTATACCTCTCTTCCTTTTGGTTGGTCAACATGTGGTCTTTCAAACAAGGTTGTTGCCAACCATGCTCTTTCCTGATGATGTGTCCCAAAACAACTGAGTCAAAATGTTGCCATTCTTGCTGCTAAAGAGTCTTCTGGCTACATTTCTTCTAGGCTGAATTGTCTGTTATTCTGGCAGTCTGCAGTATATTCTATACTATTTGCCAACAACACAGTTTGAACACACCAATCTTCAGGCTTCCTCTTTAATTATGTATCTGAACAACAGAAACTGAAGAAATTCTAACTTGAGTATGACACACCCTAGTTATCAAAGAGATTTGTTTCCTTTTTAAAAGCTAAAGATATCTTTTGGAATAGATTTGGTCAATGCATTGTATCCCTTTACTTATGCTTCCATGAATGGTGAATGCTGATCCAAGTAGAATTAAATCACTGGCAACTCAATTCCCTTCTATATTAATAATGATATTCTTTCTTAAAATGATGTGTGGAAATGTCATTGCAGAGCTTTTAAATGGTATGGGGAAATTTGAAAAGCTTTGGAACCACTCCTTCTAATCCCAAGAGGCAATAGAATTTGTTCTGTCAACACAAAGACAGACAGTTCAAATCTACCAGGTGTTCTGTGGGAGCAAAATGGATAATCTCTTCCCATGCAATTTATAGCCTCTGAAAACCCTTAAGAGGGTCAGCCGTGAGTCATTTCTGAGTTAATGGCACATAACAACAACATCAACAATTCATCAACAATTCCTTTGCAAGAGGAACCCATTCAAGACTTTTCCTATGTATTTAGAAATACACAGTAAAACCTACAAAACCTCAAACCCATGTGGGTAAAAATCTGTCCGGGAAGACACAATCAAGTATTTTACACGAAAAATCAGTGAGAGAAGGAAGGGTAGTAAGAGTGTACTCTATCAAAAGTTGAGAATTTCCAAGACTTGGAAAACAGGGTATTCCCTCCAAGTTCTGACTCACAGATTTCACTGGACATTTGCATGCACATTTTAACGGCATTCTATATATATGAGATCACGTTTATGTACGAAGTTCTCTTTTCAGCTGACAAGAAGTCTTAGAGACTCCATGGTATAAATATACTTTGTTGTGATTAGCATTCCATACACTGAGTATTTCATCATTTACTTAAGCATTCTCATGTTGACCAAAATGTATTCATCTCTAACTATTCACTCTTAAAAAAAGAAATCTGTGAGGATGTATCTTTATGCAAAAGTGAAAGGAATTTGCAAGAATTTTTGGAAATAGAGTAAGTATATATTTAAGAACATGTTAAGCATTTTACTGATTTTATTTTATAAAATATATTGGCAAACCTTATAATTGCTGTTGTTATGTACTGTTGAGTCAGAATCTACTCAAAGCTGACCTTCTAGCAGGTTTTCAGAGACAGTAAATCACGTGGGAGTAGATTACTCATCTTTCTCCAGCAGAGCAGCTGCTAGGTTGAAACCATGTGACTTTGGGTTGCTTACCATTAAGAGACCAAAACTCCCTGAAACTAGTAACTGTTTCCCATGTGACACAATTCAATGTGGATATGCTCCTATTTTATCCACTCTGGTGTTTTGAAAGAGCCCTGGTGGAGCAACGACTAAAGTGCTTGCTTGGCTGCTCACTGAAAGTCAGTGGTTCAAAAAGACATGGAAAGAGTTTTCACAGAGAAAGATATTCAAATGGCCAACAGACATGTGAAGAAGTGCTCTAATTCACTGGCAATAAGAGAGATGTAAATCAAAACCACATTGAGATACCACCACACTCCAGTAGCAGTGGCAAAGTTTAACATGACAGTAAGTAAAAACTGTTGGAGAAGATGTGATAAGAGCTCTTATACATAGTTTGTAGGGTTGTACAATGGTACAACCACTCTGGAAGGTAGTTTGGCACTTCCTCCAAAAGCTGAACATAGAAATTCCATATGACCCAGCTATTCCATTGTTTGGAATATTGCCCAAGAAAATCAGAACTGAGGCTCAAATGGAAACTTGTACAACAATGTTCATAGCATCATTATTCACCATTGCAAGAACATGGAAACAGTCCAGATGTCCAACCACAAACTAATGGATTGAAAAGTCATGGTACATTCATACAATGGAATACTATGCAGCACACAGGAACAATGATTTTGTAGATTATTATCTAACTTAGGAGGGACTGGAGAGTATTATGCAGAGTGAACTAACTCAGTCCCACACAAACAAATACTGCATAAAACCATTACTGTACAATGAGTATGAGGATCCAAGGCAAGGGAGGGTGGAAATAGAGGGGTGAGGATAGGGGAGTAGGGTGTTAATCAGGATTGCACAGTTCTATGGGTGAGTGGGGTGAAAGAAATGGGAGGGATCTTTTGTGAAAAACAATGTATTCAAAGCTTGTAAATAGATCAAAATAAAATTTAATAAAAATAATGTATAAGAATGAAACATACTGTAAAGGTTTTATTATATGAGAAAATAAATTTAAAACATTTTTTTATAAAAGAAAGTCAGTGGCTCAAACCCACCAGCTATATCATAAGAGAAAGATGAGTCATCTGCCTCCATGTAGCCTGGAACCTACACGGGACCCATGTGCTCGGTCCCATAGAATAACTGTGAGTCAGAATCAACTTAAAGGCAGTGGGATTTCTGTTTGCTTTGGTTTGGTGTTTGTTTTTGTGGGGTTTTGGTTTTGGGTGGGGGTTTTTTGTTTGTTTGGGGTTGATTTGGTTTGTTTTTTAATTGTGTATTGTGAGTGGCTGGTAGGATCAAATGAAATTCAACACAGAGATTCTTAAGGGCTCCTTCTCAACTTCTTTCAGTTCTCATCGAAGTAATACAAACATGAGCTCACATTCATTCTGTGTTTAATCATCAGGAGGAAAAGAGTAGTGTGGGTGGCTTCTCCTGAATATCTTGTTTTATCCTGTTAAAATTCTAGGGGACAGAAACAGTTATTTTCTTGGTGATTAAACTGAGGATAGCATCAGGAGGTCACAAGCTCTGTTCCATGGCACCAAGTACTAAATAGGTCTCATATCAAGAAATTGTTGTTACTGGATTCCATCGAGTTGAGCAACCCTAAGCACAACAGAGAACCCTTACTGGGTCCTGTGCTGTCCTCACAATGCCCTCTTGTCACACTGTTGCAATGACTGTATCAGTCTATCTCAAGATCAGGAAATTGCCCCAAGGTTATATTCCATTTTATGTTTTCCTGGTTACTATTGTTCCTTGGTGACAATCATCCAGCTTTTTAATATCATAAATCACACTAAAAGTGAAGATGCCTCCACCAATTATTTAGCAAAACAAGAGATATTTTGTATAAGTAATTGGAGGAGTAACAAGATAGATGTCAGTAGAGGCCACAAACATATATACATCTGCTGTGAAATTGAGTATCACTGGATTTTCTTTTTCCTTTAATGAGTTCCCCTGGTTTTTAAATTTTTCCCCAGAAATGAGATACAAAAAAAAGACATGAAATTTAAGTAATAAACCTCAAAAATATTAATGTAAATTGTATATAATTTAGATACATATAAATTATAAAGGTTAGCATAAATTTTACTAATGTTAATCAAACCAAATTGCTATTTCAATTATATCTTAGAAATATTTAATAACATTCCAGTTTTAATGCCTACAGTGGCTGAAAAGAAAATATATGAACTCACAATTGTTAGTTTTAATTTAAGAGATGTGTGCTAATGTTATCAACAAAAATCTGTGCTGGAGGGAGCTCTGGTGACCTAGCGGCAAGAAGCTGCACTACAATCCCAGAGGTATGCAGTTTGAATCCACCAGATGCTCCACTGGAGAAGGAGGTGCAATCTCCTCCTACCAGTCATATCTGATTTGATGGTACACACACACACACACACACACACACACACACACTAATAAAATAAATAAAATTTTAAAAGTCTATGCTGGGAAAAAAAGCACAGAAAAAACCAAACCCATCTTCCTACCACTCAACCAGTTTTATTGAAGGTGGGGGGAAAACAGTCACGTCTTTAAGCACCAAGTAAAGTGAACAGAAAAATGCTTTCTAAAATGGTGAAAAGCATGAAATGAAAGGTTAAAATATTTCACTATGCATATGCTATGCTGGAACCGTGACGCTCTTGCCTACATGAGAATAATACTTTAAAGATTATTGGATGCATTTTCTGGAGGTATGGGATGATCGATTAATTTTTAAAACCTTTAATGTAGTAGCACTCTTCATTTGCCTGACAGATGACAAGGTTCAGAAAAGGCAAAGATCAGAACTATGTGAACACACACAAACACAGACTCAACTGGCACTACATTCACTGCTCCTTCATGCCAACCCTTTCTTCTCCCTCATAATACAACAAAGCAAAAAGGAAAGTACTGAATTTGAAAATGAGAGAGTGAGGCCCCATGACTGGGCTATAGAAGGTACAAATGCATTAGTAATGGAGCTCATTCCGGTGACCTTTTCAATTATGATAATCCTTCAAAGAAAATTAAAATCATTTCTTAAAACATGTTTCAAGAAGTTCCATAGATAATTAAAGACAACATTTAGGAACATCCCTGGCATTTTTCTAAGTATTTCTCCTTCCACAAGTCTGTTCTATGCTACAGTCTGTTGAGACAGAATTATTTTTGAGCAAAAGATTGGATTAACTTGAGAAACATTTTTTTAAAAAATACAAACACACAAACCAACCTTCTCTTTTAGGGGTTTGGTAATTCACTGTTCTCATGGTTGATTCACTTCTCTCATGGTTCATTCTTAAACAGGAATCCAGAATTAAAGTTGCATAGAGAAGTGAACTCGGGGTGGGGGGTGGGGGGAAGGGACGTGGGAATTGTTGTATACTAATGAAGGAATTTTTTTCTTTTTTTTTTTTCTTTTCTTTTTTCTCTCTTCGGAGGGGGAAGCGAGCTGGTGGGGAGGGGTGGGAAGGGAGAAAATTGCGGCAATGAATGAATGGAAATCCAAAACCTCTGTAAAAAAAACAAATAAAAAAAATTACAAAAACAAAACAAAACAGGAATATTGGTGTCACTAGGATTTATTTGTTAACTAAGCAAATGATTCTTTATTTAATTTTTTTCTTTTTTAATATGGTATATTTGTAAAATGGTTTTAGAATCTTAAAAATTTCCTCTTGACTTCTAGAAAGCAAAATTTTCCCAAAAGCTTGGAGACAAATGTACATTTAACTACTGCATTTAGAGTAAAGTGGTCCATAAAATGTCTCTTACCTAACTGCCATGTAACGAATATTTAAAAGAAGTGGGGGAGAGGGGAGAAAGGCCTTATTCTTTTATTTGGATAAATTGATTCCAGTTTAAACCTGAAGTCACATCTCCAATCTAATATTCAAGAAGCCTCTTTAACTTTCTTTGCTGGCCACTGGGTGGCCAGTTAATCTCCTTAATTTTGTTTCTCGTGGGAATAATGATAAGATGACACGGTCAATTTACAGCATTGCTGTGGTAAGGATTAAATAAAACAATAATAAGAATTCAAATAAATTAATAATGAATTAAATGAATTAGTAAGAAGTTAAATAAAACCCTTATTTTTTTGGACGAGCTCATAGCTGACCCTCCAGCAGGTGTTCAGGGGCAGTAAATAGCAGGAGAGGAGATTTTCCATCCTTCTGTAGAGCAGCTGGTGAACTCCAGCCAGGTGGCTTTGGGATGGCAGCGGAGTGTTTAACCACTAAACAACCAGAGCTCACCAAATGAAACGATACTAAAAAAACTATGAAAACCACACAACACTATGTAAGCAAGCACAGTGAACTGTAGTCATCAGGCCCAGATCTACAAAGTTGTTTGTGTCAGAAAGGTTTTGTCTCTCCCCTACCATAACAGAAACTGTAACGCTAAGCTGGAAATGATGTAAAATGGATTCTGATTAACAGAACTAGTTCTTTGCTTTCTGATCAAAGCTGTTAGATGGTAGATTAAAACCAGGCAAACAAATAGGCAAATAAAAAGAAGCCTTTGCCTCAACTTTGTATTTCTGATGGCTATTAAGAATCAGTAAAGAACCATATCACGGGTCCTTAACTGTGCAAGGATTAACTGTTTAGCTTCTCAGTGAAGTGCTTGTGGTTAAAACCAACCCAGCAGTTCTGTGTGGCGGGGCTGGGAGGATAACCACACACTCACTACATGGTCATCTCTTGATACACATCTGAGAGCTGGAAAATAAATAAGAATGATAGAAGAAGAATTGATGCCTTTCAACTGTGACATTGAACAAGAGTACAGAATAGCCCATGAGCTGCCCAAAGAACAAACAGGTCTTGGGGAGAGTGCAGCCAGAGTGCTTCTTGGAGGCAAAGATGGCGAAGCTCTGTCTCTCACACTTTGGGCATGTTGCTAAGAGAGGCCATCCCTTACAAAGGGACATCATGCTTGGAAAAGTGGAGGCAAAATAAATAAATAAATAAATAAATAAAAGAAAAGTGGAGGCTCAGTGAAAGGGAGGAAGACCTTCCATAAGATGAATAGACCCAGTGACTGCAGCAATGTGTCCAAGCTTGTGAGGGTGGCACAGCAGAGGACAGGGTTCAGATCTGTTGTTCATTCGGGTTGCTATGAGTTATATTTGACTGGTTGACACCTAACAACAACAGTATGAGTCACAGTCAAATAGATGGAACCTAACAACCACATCTCAACCTATGAGAAGCTCTGGTGGCACAGCTGGCTGTTAAAGAGCAGATCTTCCGTACAAAAAGTGGACGGTTCGAACTCATCGGTTCCTCTTTCTGTGAGAGAAAGACAGGGCAGGATGGCTTCCTAAAGTGAACAGTCTTGGAAATTCTCTAGAGAAGTTCCACCCTGTCCTATAGGGCTCATTGAATCAACTCAGTGGTGGTGGTTACCATAAAGATCCAAACTAAAGGCTGTTTGTGGAGTTGATTTTGGCTCATGACAACTGTTTAAGACAGAGTATAATTGACCCATAGGTATCCAAGAATGAAATCTTCACAGAGCTCATGGCCACATCTTCCTCCTGTGGTAAGACGAGTGAGTTCAGACTTTCCGGTCAGCAATCAAGCACTTAACCAAGTAGGTATCATAAGAGTTCCGCCTATAAAGATGACAGCCTAGAAAACCCCAGGGAGAAATGTCTGCTGTCACGCACGTCAATACATGTTGAAATTCCACTCAATTGCACAGAGCAACAATGAGAACCATCTCAAGTAATAACTGACCCCTGTCAATTACTTCAGCTGATCAGTCTAAAACAGAGGATTAAAGACGCAAAATGGCTAATGGGAGACTAAGTATCAAGGTCATGACCCGTCATTTCTGTGGGAACGTGTTCTGTAGTTATAGTTCATGCATAAAGAGAGAAAACATCACGGAAAGCACTAACTGTCCCATCAAAAAGTATGGTCCAAGTATGATTTTTTATTTATTTTTTATTTTTTATAGCCTCACAAACACCACTGAACAAAGAAATAGGAAAAAGAAAGTAAGAGGTGAGTACTTGGGAGAGGAGCAGGTTCTGTGTTAAGTGAGATTGGAAAGGACGGGGGACGCTGTATCCCCTTGTTTGTGGATATAATGTCCCGAAAGCTGCCAGGAACCTGGAAGCAGAAAGATATCACTTTTGCAATTTACCTCAGAACCTATTAGCAAGTCTCAGATTCAAGAGTTCTAACTCCCTTAATGTAAACACTGGGAGGGAGAAAATGCATCATCTCTTCCTGAAAGGAAAAAAAAATAGCTTAACACAGTTAAAGTACGTCAAGGGTTTCTCACACAGGACTTATTAAAGAAACTAATGATTTTAAGACTTAGGGTACCTCTTAATACAAATCAGATTTATTTGTTAGAATCCATAAACAAATGTTCCTGTATACAGTCTTTCACGGAATAAGGTAAGAGTAATTCATAAGAATAGTTTTTAAACGCAGAAGCTAGTGATACACTTGCAATTCATTTTAGGGAAAGTAAACAGTAGACAAGGAATTTGCTCTACCTGAAGAGAAAGTTTAAGGTACAAGTGCATTTGTTTATAAATGCTGTGTCTTAAAGGACTCCATTGAGATTATCACCTATTCTGAATGAACATCCCCCTTGTATCTGATTAGTGATATTTACATTCTCTCATCTCAAAAAAAAACTCCAAGTCATCAAGTTATAACAGACTTATATCTGACCCTACAGTAGGTTTCTGAGGCTGTAAATCACACAGGAGGTGCCTGCTCATCTTTCTCCCTCAAAGTCACTGGTGGGTTCAAATGGACAGAGAGACACCACTGTATTTGGATTAGCAGCACAACTCCTTCCAGACTGTACCACCACAGATGCCTCAAAGCAGACCAGAGTTCCCAGACATGTGACCAACTTCTGTCAGATAGTTTCTGACTCACATTGAGCCTCCAGTCAATTCCTGAGGCTGTAAACTTTATAGGAGGAGACTGGCAAGATTTCTCCCATAGAACTGATCTGAACAGATGACATTTTAACTAGCAGTGCAACATGTTACAGGCTAAGCCTCCTGCGCTCTTTATTATATATGTTGTTGTTATGTGCAACTAATAGTGACACTATGTACAACAGTCCTAAACCCTGCTCTATCTCTTGCTAACATTATTGTCTCTGACAGGCCGATCCCCATTACCCCAGTGACTGAATCAATCCATCTCATCAAGGGTCTTCCTCTCCTGTGCTGTCCCTCCACCTTCCCAAGCATGATGTCCCTCTCCAAGGACTGGTCCTGCCTTGCAACACGTCCAAATTATGTCAGACGAAGCTTCAGAATCCTTGCCTCCAAGGAGCGGGCTGGCTTCACCCTTTCCAGGACGAACGTGTTTTGTTTTCATATCGAGGTATTGCTTTCCCTCTAATCTTCAGCTTTTTTGCCTTTTCCATGGAAGTTCACAAAAAGAAAGGTGCAATGGACTAAAGGTAGGGGTGCCGACGAAAGACACATGATGAAAAACAGGTTCTCAAATATCAAGAATTTTCCTGGAGCCTATTTAAAATGTTAATCAGAGGCCTCAACCCCACATAGTTAATGCCTTCTTCCTAAGTACTCAGGGAGGAGAGATGAATTACAAATATTTCTGGCTAGCAAATGGAAATTATCAACACTCCTATGCACAGCCAACATCCTTGGCACCAGCAGCCAGGAAATCAAAAGATGTAGCATATTGGGGTCAGCTGTCAGGGAACTCTCCAAAGTGCTGAAAATCAAAGATGTCAGATTGAAACTAAGGTGTGCCTGACTCAAGCCATGATCCTGTCAATCATTTGCTATGCATATAAAGATGGACAATTAATAAGGATGACAGAAGAATTGATGCCTTTGAGTTATGGTGTTGGAGAAGAGTGATGAATATCCCACGGACCACCAAAAGGAAACACAGTTCTATGTCTTAGAAAAGGTATGGCCAGGGTACTCACTGAAAGCTCGAATTGTGAAACTCCATCTGACACACTTTCGGCTTGTTAGAAAGAGATATTCCTTGAAAAAAGACATCATGCTTGGAAAGGTGGAGGGTCAGCAAAGAACAGGAAGACCCTCAATGAGATGGACTGGTTCAGTGACTATAACAATGAATTAGAGTATACCAGCGATGATGACGATGGCACAGGAGATGGCAGGATTCAGATCCACTGTTCATAGGAACACTAGGAGTTGTAGCCAAATAGATGGCACTTAACAATGACAAAGTAAGGGTTGAATTTTTCAGTTTTTCTTGCATTTGAAAGATCTTTAACTCTAGAACCAAAAGGATCATTATCAAAGAATTAGACAGCTCATTGTGATTACATTTTATTCTTCTCTGATCACCATCACCTCCAGAAATTCTGTAATTCATTATTGTTATTTACCTAGGAGTCTGATATGATCCTTAGCCTCAAAGTAGAGAAGATATTTTCTAACCACCAAATGGCTCACTATGGTGAGGAAAATGAAAATTGGAGTGTAACCATTAACGAAGCAGGATCTATACTCACAATGGGGGAAAAAGAGTATTATTAATATTGAGGAACAACTGAAAAATAAACATACATGCCTTTGCATTTTTCTATCCCACCCCTTCTCTCCTTCCTGCTACCCTAATATGAATAGCAGCTCATGAAAGAGACTAGAGAAAACCTTGTAGTGTCACATAGTAGATTTTTCCTATCTAAAGCTTAGCAATTCAGACAATATCATCACTTTTACTTGCTTTCAGAGTAAATGTCTTGAAAACTCTAGAGTGTCTCATGTTGGAGTCCAATTCTATGCACTTTGCTCAATCAAGTCTCAGTACTTACACGTGGCTTTGTTTCTCTTTAACACTTTCACAAATCTCATTTGAGTGCTTGTGTTGCTGTGGAATGCATCCTATTTCACAGCACTTTATTTATGCGTATGTTTGCCTAGCTTTATTATTTCCTTTTTAAATTATTTTTTTAGAAGTGACTTTTTAAAATTTGATTTAAATAGCATTTGGTTTATTACAAATATATTTCTTTTTAAAATTATTTTTTAAAATTTTTATATTGGTTTGCATATAAAATTCGTCTACATTGTGTTTCCTTCATGTGCACTGTATTTCATATATCTCTTCATTCACATTGTGTTTCCTACAATCATTCCCAGACACTGAGGTGGTTTTTTTTTACACATTTTTTTAAAATTTTATTTTATTAATTTTAATGAACATTTACACGGATTTTGGGCACTGAGTTTTACAGAATTAATCTCCATTGATTTATATCCACCATCACCGTGTCTTTTCAGGTCCTCACTGGATATTTCCCAATTCCTTCACCCCCTCCCTCTGCCCACCAAACTCCGTGACCCTATGATTCCCCTTCTCTCCACCCTCAGCTCCCTGTCCCCCTTCTCTTCCTTCTTGGGACTTCTATCCATATCTTCCCAGTTATCCTCATACTCTTACTAATTCTTGAATGGTTTACAAGAAGAGGAACGGTGCCGTGTTCCCTGCTTTAGCTAAGACACCCACAGCAAACCTAGAGGACAGCAGGCTGGCATGACAGCTGGCTGGTTATCAAGCCTCATTCCTGTTGATTCCTTCTTCTTTAACACCTGAGTCCTTGGCTTTTAACGGGCACATGGCTGCCTGGAATATAAATGATATCCTCCAACTGTTTTTTCCTTTTTCTTTGCTTCCTCCTTTTTGCAGGTCAGATTAGAGTCACGGTGGCTGAATAGCTAGCTGTACTGGAGAATGTGGCATCACCTTGCCCCTCCTCTAGACCAGATTAAATCAGGTATATGTGTATTAATACACATCCACACATCCACACACCACCCCATCCACACTCCCTTCATGCCTCTCAATATCACAGACGGGGGAAAGTCCATAGTAACCTGGTCTATAAACTAATAAGGCTTCTCTTGAATTAATAGTTACTTTCCCCAGTAAACCTTTGACTGTGACTCTACTTTCTCTTGCTGTCACTGTTATGCTAACATTTAGTAAAAACCCAGACCTAGGATGCTCATAGCTAACACTGCCCATCTTGTTGTTGTGTGCTGTCAAGTTGGAACTGACCCATAGCTGACCCTCCAGTGGGTCTTCAGAGGCAGTTAACATTGCACATAAAGCACATTGATTTTCTTGCTTTTTTTCCCTCTTCTTAGCCAGATGTTCACTGTTGTACAATCAGAAATATTTAAGCATCTCTAAGTGTCGTAATTTTCCAACTTGGATGGCTCACTGTTTAAATATTATTTACACATATTTTAAGAAGAAACACTCAATGAGTGTTGTATAGTTATTTACTCAACAAATGAACAAAACAAATATGGCCCCTGACCTCATAGCATTTACAATCTTTCAGGAAAGTAGGAGATAACAAGGAAAATGTGATTGTTTTCCTCATAGATTTTTTTAAAACATAGCTAGCAAACAAATAACATGGCCAGGAACAACTTATGTGAGGTACTTGATCTATGCTTGCAAACCCCCTTGTTGTCTACTGTTACCTCCCTTGGAGTTACCCCTGGTTCGCTGTTTTCTCATTTACAATGGAACAAAACAAACCCTTGTCCTGCACCATTCCCATGACGAGGGAAGGATCAGCCCATTGCAATCTATAGGGTTTTCACTGACTGACTAACTGTTGTAGATGTGAATATCTTTCTTCTTAGTTTTAATCTGGAGGCTCCATTGACCATGCAAATAGCAGCACACAAGCCTTCACTAACAGACAAGTGATGCTTGCATTGAGGTACAAAATTGAAAAAAAAAAACACACACCACAAAAAAACCCCACTAAACCTGCTGTTGGGGAGTCGATTCCAACTCTTGGTGACCCTCCTTTAGATCTCCAAGGCAGTCAATCTTTACTGAAGGAGACACCTACTTTCCCTTTATCAGCCCAACACACAACACACAATGCCTCCAGTGCTCCTTAAAAGCACTAAGGTCCATTGACCTTGAACTTTTGGAAGACAAGAATTCTACTACCGAATTACTACTGCCTCCTACACACTGTACATATTTCCTTTAACCACAATAAATGGCTATGTTTTCAGACTAATAGTTCATTTGAAGGTCTTAGACTACTAAAAGATAAGATTGTTGTTGTTGTTGTGTACTGTTGACTTGGAGCCAATCCATCACTGACCCTTCAGCGGGTTTTCAGAGACAGTTAATCGCAAAGATAGAGATTGCCAACCTGTCTCCCAGGAGCAGCTGGTGGATTCAAAAATTGCACCTTTGGGATGGCAGTACCGTTTCTTGTCACTAGGTCACTTCTCATATATAATCTATTAACATCACTTAAGTGGCAGAAGTGTATCTTGCACAGGGTGACACAACTAACCCTGAAGAATGACAAACACTTGCTTATACTTTGAAGATGTAACCTTTGCAACAATGTCAGGCAATGCTTTGCTTTGAATTCTTTTCCTGTTTCATTCCATGGCCTGGTTTTATAATAAACTTTATTTCTTTAAATCCAGGAAAGGAGATAAAGAATCGATGAGATGTCAACACAGACCAGACATACAAGACCAGATGCAGTTTCTAAATAATGTTCTACACGAGTCAGCAGGGAGCAGGGGGATAATTTATCCAAGGACTCCTGACAGTTACCATCATCCACATATTGTTGAATGATTTGCATAGTTTAAACTCTTAGATAGATCTTACACCATTCCCTTTTATTTCCACTACTTAGGGAAATTCAATCAAAGGCTGATGTGAAAGATACCATTTCCTGTCAAGCCAAAATATCAAAGGTGGTTTTTCTGATTACAGCAATTCTCAGACAGTTCAGGTAGAATGAAGAGTCTAAATACACACTGACGTGAGTTTATTATGCTTTCTATTTCACTCTATAAAATGGGATAGAAGAGGCATGGTCTACACGAACTATACATACATACAAGTACACATACACACATACACATACATTATCATTGGCACTGTGTGGGAAATGACTCATAGCTGGCCCTCTAGTAGGTTTCTGAGAGGCTGCAAATCACACGGGAGGAGATTATTCATCTTTCTCCTTTGGAACATTTGGTAGATTTGAACTGTGTGCTTTTGGGTTGGCAGCCCAACTCCTTATCAACTCTTTATCCAGCACAACTCCCTGTATATCATATATTTGGAGCCCTGATGCCCTAGTGATAACTACCTGAGCTGCAATCTGAAAGGCACACTGTGTGAATTCACCAGATGCTCTGTGGGAGAAGGATGAAACATCTCCTCCCGTGCAATTTACTGCCTATGAGTTGGTTTCAACTCCACAACAGACAACTATATGTATGTATGTGTGTGTGTGTATACATATATAGATATATAAAATACATATATTTATTGATAATATATATGTATAAATATCTCTATATATGTATATGTGTGTGTATATATATATACACACATGCACACACACTTCCTAAATAACATGCCTCCAGAAACTATGAATTTTTATAAATGTTGATTGTAGAGGGAACTCATGCCTTTTGTTCATAGGGTCGCTATGAGTCATGCTCGACTCGAAGGCAATCAACAACAACAATAGTTGTTATATAATACATATATTACGTATGGCCTTGAGTGTGTCAGAGATTGTGAGGATAGCACAGGATACGACAAGATTCAGATCTATTGTTTATAGGGTTCCTATGAGTACTATTCAACTCCACAGCATCTAACAACAACAAATACATATATTGCCATCCCTCATGTCAAACACAGTAAGTTTCTCCAGTACATACACATATACACACACATACATGCATATGTATGTATTTGTTGTTGTTGGTAAGTGCTATTGAGTTGAGTAGCACTCATCTCTGACATACATGTTGCAAGCCAGGATCAGTTCTTGGAGAGGGACCTCATGCTTGAGAGAGTGGAGGGACAGCACAGGAAAGGAAGACCCTCAAGGAGATGGATTGATGCCATCACTGGGGTAATGAGGATAGGCATGTTGGAGAAAATAAGATAAGCAAGGATAGAGCAGGGTGTAGGGCTGTTGTACATAGGGTTGCTGAACCTTGTGCTTTTGGGGTGTCACATGCCATAATGGTTGCCCATGGTGGACAGTGTTTGGTGGAGCTCCCAGTTTAAGACAGATTTGGAAACAGGAGTGGCATCCACTTCCTAAACAACATGCCTCTGGAAACTCTATGAACTTTCATAATTGACGATAGTTATAGAAAGGCTTCAGGCCTCTTGTTTATGAGTTGTGTTCAACTTGAAGGCAATCAGTAACAACAACAAATACACACACACACACACACACACACACACACACGAACAAAGAGATAGGCAGACAGAGCAGAGACAGAGAGAAGAGATGGAGAGAAAGAAAAGAGTGAAAGGAAAAACAGAGATTTCCTTTTCAATCCTTCTAGATTAAAAAATGACAAAGAGATGAAATGAAAGGTCATACCATTGTTACTTTCTAAAAATATGCTCCTAGGATCCATAGTCTTCAAAGCTGTACTGAATTATTCATTTACACTTATTAAAACTAGAAATTTAAGTAATACTTCTGAATAAAACTCCAAATAATGTAATAATCCTATGCCCTTCATAAAAATTCATGTTAAAGAACAGCAAACAGCTTTTTGGACTTGCTGATTGATTTCTGGTTTTGAATGACAACATTGTCCTAACCAACACTTTTGTTCAAAAGACCATTTAATATTAGAGCACTGAATTCCTGAACTGAGGCATTTTTGAAACACTTTCTTTTTAGTATCATCTCCAACATTCTGAATTTTACACAGCAGTATTTACTACACATATTGCTTGTTTATAGGAAAGACATTACAAACAACATCTTGAATCAGATTTTTATTTAAGATTCTGTATATTTCACATCCGCTTTTATAAAAGCAAAAGATCTTGTATTTGATCATCTCACTTTTTAATTTTAGTTATAATTATTTAAAAATATGCTAAAATATGCCTGCTATCTCAAAAGAACAAATTATTACTGTCTGTCAACTCTTTTTATGAGTGCTATATCATAAAAAATGTATAGCTTCACATAATTAAAAAATTCAAGCAGTGTGCATTGACTAAAGTAATATGGACTATTAAATAATTCAAAATTGTGTTTAGCGGCAGCAGCTGTTTAATTAAAAGGTAAAAACGGCAACTAATCCACTATGGTTGACAGAAATACAGCCTATATCAGTAGTTAGATCCCCTAGGATAGAGAATATGGATATGAATTCCAGAAGTCATGAGCTTCATTTAATGAATATAATGAAAATAATCACAATAAACTCATACAGAAACATATTTTATATCAAAGATCATCTGAGTGATACCTCACTTCTCATTTCCTTGCAGCTAATAATTCTGTGTCTTGATGTAGGGGAAATCCCTTTAATGTACATATTGTTAATCAACCATCAATGTACAATACTTCAATTAAAGACCCACAAGCTCAAGCCCAGATAAAGAAGCTACAAGAAGTTTGGTACCCAATAGATGCTTATTCTCAACATTCAATATATATGTTCATAATTGTCTTGTAACCTGAAGAAATGAAACTGGCCAATAATCACATAGAAGTAACCTTGCCAACACTTGACAAATGAAGCATTACAACTTCTTGAGAGATTATTTGTGCCTAATGTAAGGGCCTCAGTCCATATTGAGTCTCAATGTCAAGAAGACAAAGATTCTCACCACTGGACCAATTGGCAGCATCAGGATGGATGGTGAAGAGATTGAGATTGTACATAGCTTTAGTTTGCTTGATTCCACAGTCAACAGTCTTGGCACCAGCAGCCAGGAAATTAAAAGGCGCATTGCCATGGGAAAGTCTGTTGTTAGGAACCTCTCCAAAGTACTGAAGAGCAATGGTGTCTCTCTGGAGACTAAGGTGCATCTGATACAGGCCATGGTCTTCGCAATCACTTGCTATGCAGAGAATACCATGGACTACTAGGAAAACAAACAGACTTGTCCTGGAAAGGGTTAGACCACGTGGCTCCTTGGAGACAAGGATTCTGAGGCTCCATCTAACATACTTTGGACATGTTGTGAGGAGAGACCGGACCTTGGAGAGGGACATCATACTTGGGAGGGTGGAGGGACAGCGCAGGAGAGGAAGGCTCTCTATGAGGTGGATTGATTCAGTGACTGGGGTAATTGAGATGGGAGTGTCAGAGACAATGCGATTGGCACAGGACAGAGCGGAGTTTAGAGCTGTTGTACATAGGGTCGCTATGAGTCGCAAGTGACTCGATGGCACATAACAACAACAACAAATGTAAGAGCTCTGGTAGTAGTTGAGATGCTAAGTCAGAGTTGAGAGTTGATGTCTCTCTAATGGTTTGAATCCACCAGCAGCTCCAAGGTAGAAAGTTGGAGAATCTCCTTCCTTACAATGTACAGCCTCAGAAAATCTGCTGGGGTGTTAGCCATGAGTAAGTTCCAACTTGAAGGCAATGAGTTGAGGGAAATATTTTTTTATAACTGGAGAAAAAGAAACTGGAAATGATGCACTGAACATGTCTTGGAGAGGGTGCAGCCAGAGTGGTCTTTGGAGGCAGGAATGATGAGGCTTCACCTCACATACTTTGGACATGTTGCTAGGAGCAGCTATTCTTTGGAGAAGGACATGATGCTGGGAAGGGTAGAGGGTCAGTGAAGGAGAGGAAGACCCTCAACCAGATGGATTGACACAGTGTCTGCTGCAATGGGCTCTTGTGTGTCAGGAAGTGTGAGGATGGCATGGGATAGAACAGGGTTCAGATCTTTTGTTCATAGAGTTGCTGTGAGTCATACTTGACTCAACAGCACCTAACAACAACAATAATGAGAAAAAAAATATTCATTTATGAAGAATATTTAACAATATGCATTAAAACATTTTCTGTTCCAATCTCTTGATCCAAAATTTCAAGTTTTCATCAGTTTTCTTCTGATTCACTTAAACATTTTAGAAAATTTTTAGGCACAAAAATACTCACTGCAGACTTTATCTTACAAAAAAACATAAATCACGTCACTTGACATTAATTGAGAAATTAAAATACAATCATATAATTAACTATCAATGGCCATTCACAAAATCACACAAAATCTGTTTTATATTTTAAGTGGCAAAAATTGATGTGCAATAATTGCAGTGTAACTTTATTTTCATAAAATTAATAACTGTAAGCACAAACGGTATAAAAAGTAAAATATTTTCTTAAATATGCTTGTATTCATACTATTGTAAATTACAATGACCCAGTTCATCATGGTTCACTTAAAACACGTATTCTTAGAATGTTAGTGTCTCAGTCCACTTTGGCTCTGCTTTAGAAAGTAGACTGGGCTACACTGGAAACACCTGAGGTAGTTGAGGGACACTGATCTATTAGGGACCCCTGGTGGCCTAGTGGTAAGAAGCTGAACTGCAATCCCAAAAGCACGTTGTTCAAATCCACCAACTGCTCTATGGAAGAAGGATGGGCAATCTCCTCCCATGAAATTTACTGCCTTTTAAAAACAGCTATGGGTTGGCTCTGACCAGATGGTACTCAACAATATTGATCTATGACATTTATTTCCCTGTCTGTTCAAGTCTCCCTTGCATCTTACCTATTTCTTCACCCCCTCAGCCCCCACTAATCTCTGTTCCCTAAGGATGTCCTCTTCCTTAGTCCACACCTCTTCCCCATTTAAATACTTAAATATTATGTTTTTCTTAGTTGCTAATTCAATAGTTGTATTGTCTTTATCTTGATTTATCCCAGGTTGATCAAGGCAGGATAAATTATTTTTATCAGTAAAATGACATTAAACTAAAGTTTACCTCGGCCAACATTATCTAAATTGTTGTGTTTAAAGGATAAAACTAAGTCATGCCAACAAAACCTGAAATAATGGGAACGGAAACAGAGGAAAGAAGGGCCCCTCTTACTTTGCAAAGCAAAGTGCTAAATAATTCAAAGACTTTTTACAAACCTATCAATGTTTACTTGTAAATTAAGAGGATAACAGAGCAGCAAATGAGAGTTGGTTTTTTAGAGCATGTGGCTAAAAGCCGCAAGGTAGCTATTAGCCACATCTTAATTCAGAGCCAAAAATTATGAGCTTGACCTGTGAAGCTAATTTTAAGGAACAGGAGTAACTACCTCCTAATTGGAGTCTGCACCCAGGTTTACTAGATGACATTTACTCAGCATAAGTGACATCCACTTCCTAAACAACATGCCTCTGGAAACTCTATGAACTTTAACAAGTGATAGTCGTAGAAAGGCTTCAGGCCTTTTGTTCATAGGGTCACTATGAGTCGTGATCAGCTCAATGGCAATCAACAACAACACAAACGTGAATTGGTTTGTTCTTCACTTAGAACTTAGCAACATCTGAATGATTAAAATTTCCACAAAGGCTGACAATCTTCTTTGGTCAGTTAAGTACATTTTTAAGAGCTACGAAGTTGAAATAATATATGTCATAAAGCAGAGAGAGGACGATGGATTTTTTTTTTAAAAAAAAGGTTTATCTAGCATGAAAAAACTTAACTTACAAAAATCAATATTTTTCTATGCATTTTTAAACACAGTGGTGATCTTTGAGTTCACGTTGATACTTTACACCCAATAAAGCTTTGTCACTGGGAACTCTGGGAAGCTTTGCCATGCTATAGGTATACTGTTTGAATCCACCAGCTGCTCCACGGAAGAAATTTGGGCAATCGTCTTCTCTGCAATTTACAGCCTCTGGAAACGTGTTCGAGAGTTAGCTGTGATTCAGTTCTAACTGGATGGTGCACAACAATTCTAACTCATGGTGACCTACCTTCAATTTTTAAGATTGTAAATCTTTATAGGTGGAGACCGCATAGTTTCTGACGGTGGTGCAATTGGTAGCTTCGAACATGACTTTGTTGTTAAAAGCTTGACGTATTATGTGCTAATACACCAAGACTCCTTCTATACATAGTTCAAACTCTCATTGACTATTACTCAGAACCAACTGACAGTGAACATTCCAGTGGGTTTTTAGAGAATGCGAACTGCTTAGGAGGAGATGGTAGATTTGAACCAGCATTCTTTATACCAGCAAACAAGAAATCAAGAGATGAATTGCATTGGGAAAGTCTGCTGTCAGGGACATCTCCATAGTACTGAAGAGCAATGATGTCAGTCTGGAGACTAAGGTGCACCTGATACAGGCCATGGTCTTCACAATTATGTGCTATGCATCAGAAAGTTGGACAATGACTAGAGATAATAGAAGGAGAATTGATATCTTTGAGTTGTATTGCTGGAGAAAAGTATTGAATATACCATGGCATAAGAGAACAACCAAGTTCGTTCCAGAAAGGGTGAAATCAGGCTACTCCTTGTAGTTAAGAATTCTGAAGCTCCACCTGTCATACTTTGGGCATGTTGCAAGGAGGGATCAGTCCTTGGAGACAGCATGCTTGGGAGGGTGGAGGGACAGAGCAGGAGAGGAATACTCTGAATGAGATGATGGAAATGGAAGTATGGAATGAGGTAATGGAAATGGATGCATCAGAGATAGTAAGGTTGGTTCAGGATAGAGCACGGTTTGGTGCTGTTGTTGTACATAGTGTTGCTATGAGTGGCAGGCAACTTGATGGCACATGCCAACAACAACCTATTTCCTGCTTTTGGTTTTGTCCAGCATACAGGTAAGACTTCTTTATTTTAATTTTTTAACTAATTAAGACTTTATAAAAGTTAATTCTCTTGGTATTATTAAAGACAACTTCACGTAATGAAAAGTCGGTAAATTTTTATTTTTACCAATATGCCATGGAGAGATCAGAGGAGAAAACAGGGTGTTTTTAAGGATTAATAAGCAAATCTTGGAATCCATAACTTCATTGTATAATTTTGGCTGGATGTCAGAACAGTGGCCCAGTCTAACTCAGCATAAAAAAGACCCCACTATATGCCTTTGAGTCGTGGTGCTGGAGAAGAGTACTGAACATTCCATGGACTGCCAAGAGAACAAACAGGTTTGGCCTGGATAAAGTGAAGCCCAGTTGATCTTTGGAAGCAAAGATTATGACTCTCTGTCTCACATACTTTGGACATGTTTCTCAAAGGGACTGGTCCTTGAGAAGGACATCATGCATGGAAGGGTAGAGGGATAACCAAGAGAGGAAGACCCTAGAGGAGATGGAGTGGCACTGTGACTGTGGCAATAGGGGCAGGTTTGTTAGAGACCATGTGATTGGCTCAGGACAGGGCAAAGTTCACATCTATTATGCATGGGGTTGCCACGAGTCACAGAGGACTTGACAGCATGTAATAACAACAATAACAACATACGGTTTGTTTAGACTCATTTCTAGAAGTTGCAGCTTTTCATTGCACTTAAAGACCTCAAAATGAATAATTATAATTTCTTGCTTTATTATTTCAAAATCTAATCCTGGTTTATTCTTTGGTAGAGAAAACGTCCAAGAGATGATTTGGAGATGATAATAAATTCGTTGTCGGCAAAAAATATATTCCTGATTTCCTATGAGAGAATACATAATTCTGAAGTTTTACATTATCAAGGAATTGTATTCAGGAGATCTATTGGAGCTCCCTATTGTGAGAAGCATTCACCTTGGGAGGGAGAGCTTCTCTGCATTTAATCTTGTAATATTCCCTTCAGGATGTGCAAGACAGCCTGTTGGAAACAGAATGAGCTGTCGCTGCTGCATTCCAAAAGAGAACAAAGGGGAATCCAGGTAAAGGACAACGCACCACACAGGTGACATGGAGATGCCATTTGAATTCTAAAGTACTGAACTTTGCCCCAAATCTTCATTTGAAGAAATCCTGAGGAATTTGTCAAGAGTAGGTATGGGGGAGTGGGGGAAATTATGTATCCTGCCAATTAACATGGGGTGTTAAAAATTATTAACGATTGCTCAATCTAAAGGGTGAGTGTTCTGTTCTTACAACACCTACATGTTTGACAATTTTTATAACAGAATATTGAGGTAAGACTTGTTTGCCCCAAACATGATGGTAAAACTTGGGGGAAACAAAATTCTGTACAGTTTTCTGATTTAGCATATCCAGCATCTATTTATTCTTTTTCTAATTAGCATCTTTCCGTGCCCCACAGACCCCCTGGATTCTAGGGGAGACTGGCTCCATTTATTGGGATATAGGGATAAACCACCTTTGTGATCTAGGACAATATGCAGAATTCAATAGTTAAGAGAAGAGTCTTTTCCTTTTCTTTTCTTTCTTTCTTTTTTCCCCCTTTTTTTTCTTTTTTTCTTTTTTGCATGAATAGAAGTAAAGAGGGCCAGGGGGCCAAGAGACCAGTATTGGAATCATGTTTAGAGAACTTTCTGGAAACTGGGCTCAATATCAAGGACACAGAGCCAAGAAACAGAGCAAGCGATAAAGCTGCACAGAAAGCAAAAGCAGCAGGATGCTTTTCAAATCTAACAGGATACTTTTCAACTAATTCAATCAATAAATGCCACTGTTCGCTTAAGTTAGAATGGCTCATAGCAACAATGGATCAGAGGCAGAGTGCTCATCTTTCACTTTGGTGATGTCAGGTTCAATTCCTGGCCAGTGTACCTTGTCCACACCCAGCATCTATCTACCTCTGGAGGTGGTGCAATGCTATGATGCTATAAACAGTTTTCAATGGAGTTGCAAATCGAGGAGAGACTAGGAAGAAAAGTCTGATGATTTACATCTGAAAACCAGCTAATAAAAACAGTATGTATTGTAACAGTTTGATTATGCATGAGGCCACCATAAGTCTGGGGTTGACTTAATGGTAGCTACTAACAGAATGATCTTTGCTGTCTCTTTGTTGTTGTTGTTGTCTGTAAGCTGTTGTTGTTGTTAATTTTATTAACATATTACCAGGGAAAATAAAAGTAATTTAAGCAATGACTAAAAAGGCTCAAATACTGACACTGCCAGGGTTTTACTATATCATTTGCTGCTGAATTGAAGAAAGTTTGTTCCTAAGATCTCCCTCAGATGAACAGTGCAAAACATCTGTAGAAGTCATGACTGACTTAACCAGTGAAGTTCAGCAGTAGCAAAGTCCCCTAAAAACAGATCTTTCTCACCAGTGAGTATTTATGTAATTAGGGTCAATTACAATTTAGAATTTCTGGGGCATGGGGCTAAATTACAGTGACATTTAAGAGCTCTGCTAAATTTCCCCATTCATCTTGGAGAGTTCAGGAGTAACTATGTTGTAATTAAGTCATTTTCTTCTCTTCATTTTTATTATACTTTTCTTCTTCAGGCATGACAATTACCCTCTAATAGTGAGCATCTTCCTTCAAAGGAAGGGGGGAAAAGACCACCCAATTTGCAACTACCCAATTTTCAACTGATGTTGAGACTCAGTTTTGCCACCTGCTGAATGATGAATGCTGATGTGCACAGAAACTTCTAAAAGAGTTCCTTCAACAGGATTCCCTTAGCTCAGAGCCTCCCCCAAATTAATTCTATGAACTGATAATCATGATGTTTAAGGTTACATGTCAACTTAGCTAGACCATGATTTTCAATGGTTTAATAGATAATGAGCTCTAGTAGCCCAGTGGCAAGAAGCTGTGCTGCAATCCCTAAGGCACACAGTTCAAGGCCACCCACCAGCTGCTCTACAGAAGGAAGATGGGCAATATCCTCCTGTGCAATTAACTGAAAACCCGCTGCAGGGTCAGCTATGAGTTGGTTCCAACTCTACAATACACGAGAACAACAGTAGATATTATGTTATCATTGTTCATTTTATGATTGATGTGAGTTGCCAATCAGGTGGAAGGCAAGTTTTCTTGAGGGTGCATCCTGCATTCATTACACATAGATGTCCTGATAAAAACTCAAGCTTTCTTGATTCTAGATGACAACCATCTATCTAATCATCTTCTGACTTAAAATTCTTGAGATATAAACAAGAAGTTTGTTATTTGGGAATTCATTAACTCCCATGGTCCCATGAATAAGTAATGTGCTATCTGACCAGCAGTTTGGGTTGGGCATTGATCATTTTGGAAACAGGGGTGGCATCAATTTCCTAAACAACATGCCTCCAGAAACTCTATGAACTTTGATAAATGTTGATAGTTATAGAAAGACTTCAGGCCTATTGTTCATACGGTCACCATGATCCTGAGTCATGCTCAACTTGAAGGCAATCAACAACAACATTATTCTAGGAAACCACATGAATCAAAAGAAGTCTACAACATGATGCCTGGCCCATGGACTTGGGATGGACTAGCCACCACAACTGGGTGAGCCATTCCTTGAAATAAACCATTATGCATCTCTCTCTCTCTCTCTCCTCACCCCTTTTCTCCCTCCCTCTGATATAGGATAGAGAAAAGCTTTGATGTTTACAAGGTGGCTACAGTTGTAGCCTACTCAATGGTACTTCAAATTTTCAGCAATAATAGCTACAATAGGCTGGTTAGATTTTTGTGGTGCTAAAGGCTAAGCAAAACTTAGCACTGGATTTAGAAAATTAGAATATCTATCCTAAAGAGAAGGAAATTCCAATGGCATAGTAGGTAGACAGCTGAGCTGTTTTCTTAAAGGCTATGCCTCTTTGGAGTTTTGAATCCACCTACTGTGATATTTACAGCCTTAGAAAACCCACTAAGGGGTCAACTATGACTTGGTTCTGATTTTCCAGTAATGACTGACAAGGAGAGAAGTTCATTGTAATGAATGCAAAGTTTACTTACAGTGAAAGCTGTCATTAGTGTATTATCACTTACTGTCAAAGATGATAGATCACGAGATTTTGAATAAATATCTTAGAAAGAAAATAATATATGGGTCAGAAACACACCAAACTATTTTCTAATTATTAAGTACAACTGCTGTGATAGACATTTTGGAATGATGTAGAAAGAAATGAAATATATTACATACTCTTTTCAGTGTGGAAATCAGTTGGCACCAATTTATAAACATGTGGCAGTAAGAATGTAATACCAAACATCTGCAGGGAGTCAAAATTGCACATGGTTTGGGAAGAACATATTGCAAGTCAGAGCAGAATGCACTGGAACCGTCACACTTTGCTCTGCTTTGCAATCATTCACTTTCTTATTTGTTTTTTTAAATACGTTGTGTTTCCAAAACTGAGGCTGTGATGTGCATCTTTTTTTTTTAACTGTCCAAACACAGAAGAAAGGAAGTCAAAGTTTCATCCTTAAATTTAACACAGGTCTAAGTTTTATCAGTTAATATGCCAAACATTCTTCTAGGTGGTATAGCACTGGGCTGTGTGTTGCTGTACAGAGGTAACTCGTGGTTGCTGTGATGATGAACACTGTCACAGTGATGTGCCAATCGTGGTAATGGGTACCCATGGTGGACAGTGTTGGCTGGAGCTTCCTGACTAAAACAAGCCTGGAAGCAGGAGTGGCATCCACTTCCGAAAGGGCTTGCCTCTGGAAACTTTACATAGGACCAGTATTCAGGCCGTTCGTTCAGAGGGTCGTTATGAGTCGTCTGCGACTTTATGGCATCAAACAACAACAACAACATGCCAACCCTCAAGGTGTTGTTTGCAAAGCAGTATTGTTAGAAGACATAATGCAAGAAAGACCAGAATTAACTTACTTTCTCAAAAGCAGAGAGTATAAGAATATGAGCTTTATTAAACACATTTGCTTGATGAATGTCTTTACAACTGGTCAAATTTCATTTGTCAATGACTGATCACAAATGCTTTCCTCTCCCACCCCCCAAAAGTGTTCAAAGCCATGCACAAGTTGTACAGTGAATAGCAGGATAGTTTTCTACAGTTGTTAAATTTTGCCATATTTGCATTCACACTCCCCACCCCATTCCTATTATCATTTGCCTATTAGCACAGCAAGATGGCTTGGATATCCCAGAAGATAAGAACGAATGTTCATTTCACTCCTGCACAGTACAGGGAGACCTGTCTCTGGTGTGAGGTATACTTGTTAATGAACACACAGAGGGTTCTTTCCATAGTTACTTTCCAATAAGACAAATTGCAATACCCAAAGCACTTTATTGCAGATCTGGGAGGACGGAGAGAATTCTCTTAAAAAATTACCTCCCCAGCTAATGATGGTTATTAGTTTTAATACTTAGGCTAGGTATTAAGCTACTTACCATATTACTATTGCTAGTTCAAAGTTACATTCAAAAGAATAGTTTACATGCAGTCACCAGTAAATAGACAACTAGAGGTACAGTCTACACAAGGCTGAGAAGAATGCAGTTCCAAAAGACAAAGGCTAATTCAGTAAAGATGTACTTCCCAGTAAACAGTTGAAGGTAATCTGTATGACCATAGAGAAATTACAGCAGTACCTGAGGACCAAACAAATGTTAGTTAGATGCCTCAACCAGTTTTGCATTCTGGAAACCCCGGGTGTCAAGTTTTGTGCGTGAATCATCCTGAACTTAATACCACACATTCATACTGAGTATATTGAGCAAGATGATTTCCCTGAAGTAAAGAGTTTAGTGTGCTGAGTACAGGGAGAGGAATGCAAAGACAGGTAGTAAAAACTCTAACAACTTTACGTGTTTTATCTATCAGAAATTGAAGAATCATTAAAGATTTTTGAGAAGGCATCTGACCAAACAAAAATGATATTTCTCCCAGAGAATTTGCAGAAAGAGTGCACAAAAGTCACAGCAGAAAGAAGAAAAAAGTGGCAGAAGAACAAGCTATGTGAATTCAAAATAACTGGAACATTAGGAAAAGAATATGACCAGACTGGATCCACCCAACATTTAAAACAAATACAACTCAGGGGGTTTGAGAAGTCATTGGTCCAAACATATTTCTATAAGCATACGCAAATAGATTATGTTTCAATTAATTAGGTTTCTAGAGGAGCAATGTGGTATTTGTACTTAGACATGAAATCAATACTGGCCTTACAGGTACTCCCCCTGTTCTTCAGCCCTCCATTCCACTCCCCTTTTCCCCCAAAATCAATACAAAACCCTTCTTTCAGCCAGAAAGGACAGTAATCTTTGAGTGGAAATAGGAATTTAAATTACAATTGTAAATGTCTGGAGCTTATAGCCTGGGGATTTTCCTAATGGGAATATTTGATGTGACTTTTTGTTATTCTTACAGTTGTGTTCATGAGCACATCACAAGAGTGGTTTAAAGGTTTAGTTGAATGCTATAAATTAGATTTTTTTTCTTTACAAAATCGTGTCCTTGACATATTTTTTTCATTATCTGAGAAGAATGAAACAGATTTTTCGGTTAATTAGTGCTAAGGCATGTATTTTGCATTAGCATTAAGTTTACCAAAACGGCTTTAAAAATTGTAACAGATGGTAGAATTATAATAACTTTTCCTTATGATTTAGGTTAAGAATAAAGTGTCATGAGAATTCTCCTCCGCCTAACTTTTCCATAAAGTTAATCCATTTAACAGTTATGAGGTATTGTTTTCTTATTGACGTGTAAATAACTCATCTCACCTTAGATGAGTACAATAAGACATGAGAATACATTTCAGTATTATCTATGTATGGCAAAGGGCTTTTCCAGGGCTAACATGTAGAAGCATAGAGACTGTTTTTGCAGCATTGTCTGTTTCATCTCTCCATGTCTTCCATGATCAACATGAAGCTTCACAAAGGCCTGCCTTATCAAATCCACCTTTCCTTGTGTGTCTTCTCTTCCTGAGCTTCAGAACACTCCAGGTTGGTGTCCTCTCTTCATTCTGCAATCAACTTTCTTCTGACTCCTTCCATGTGACACCACAATAAAGGCTAGGGAGTAATTTCGCATCAGCCTTTTGAGGATCCCTTCTTCTTGTCAACTAAATGGAATTCTCTTGCTTTGGGTCCTTGCTCTCTGCCCTGATTTCATCCATATCTTGGTTTAGTCATCTGTTCAGTCAACTACCTAGGCTTACCTGTGAGTTAATATGTAATCAACTCCTGATGCAAAATTTTGAACCACAAAATAAAGCAACAAAATAATAAAGAAGAGAAAAAAGAGGTCAAATAATAGGAGCATCTATCATTTATTGGCCTTTTTTATGGGCTAAATTTATTTCTGTAATATATTCTGTCTATATGCCTCTGGAAACCCTATGAACCTGGAGAGAGGATGACAGACACCCAAGCGTTGAGGACTTTCCTTCATAGGGTCACTATGAGTCGCCTGTGACTCGACGGCACTTAACAACAATAATATCAACACAGTGAGAGAGATCAGCTGGCCCAGTGGACGGAAAGTGATGCTACCAAACCAAAGGTGGGTGACTTTTAATTCTCGGCCCTCGGGTCTGTCTTTCATTGTTTTTGTTCAGACATTCCTCTAGGTCGTATAGTCATGGTGTCCAAGTTGCCATACAGCCGTCACCTGTGGTTGCTGTGAGGCTGAACACCATGACACTGATGTGTCAAATGCGTTAATGATTGGCTACCCAATGCGGACAGAGAGTGGGGTGGAGCTCCCCAATTAAAACAAGCTTGGAAGAATGAGTGGCATCCACTTCCACAATAGCTTGCCTCTGGAAACCCTATGAACCTGGAGAAAGGATGAAAGGCACCCAAGCGTCGAGGACTCTCCTTCATAGGGTCGCTGTGAGTAGCCTGCGACTCCACGGCACTTAACAACAACAATAACAACATATTTCATGTCACAATACTAGGACTAGTAAATGAATCGAGGTGACACAACTAGTCAGATTTAAAATTCAAATATAGATTAGCTTTAGTCCTTAGGCTCTTCTGGCTTCCTCTTCTCATTCATCCCCTACTTTCAATCAATCGTTAACTTTGGTAGGATTTCTCTTAGCTTAACAGTCTACCCTTTTGGTCCCTCTCACCACCCTATCAGAGCACTCAAGATTCCACCAACAGTATCTAAAATTTCCTTAATTATCTGTTTATTTCCTATCAGTCCAAATTGACTGTTATCAGAATAAGTTTATAACTTTCTTACTCTTGACATACAGACCCCTCAACAGGATGGACTGGCACAGGATTGACGCAGTGACTGCTACAACAAACTTAAGCAATGAGGACGGCACAGAATCAGGCAAGTTTCATTCTGTTGTACAGTCACAGTGAGGTGGAGCTTACTTCACCTTAACATCAAGAAGATAAAATGCCACACTACAGAGGCAACATTATGATAGATAGGGGGGAAAATGAAATTTGCCAATTATTTCATTTTGTTTGGATCCACAATAAACACGCTTACTATCAACTGATAGGAGATAAGGAGATGTATTACACTGGAAAAGGTTGCATTCAGGGACCTCTCCAAAGTACTGAGGAGCAATTATGTCAGTGTAAAGACTAAGGTGTGCCTGATTTAGGCTATTGTCTTTTCAATCACTTTCTGAAAATGGAACAATAAATAAGGATGGCAGAAAAAGAATTGGTGCCTTTGAGCTGTGGTGCTGGGAAAAAGGGCTGAATTAGCCCATGGAATACCAAAAGAACAAACAGATAGGTCTTAGAGAAAGGAAGTCAGAGTTCTCCTAAAAGGCAAGAATGGTGAAGCTTCATCTCATGTACTCTGGGCATGTCGTTAGCAGGGTCAGTGAAAGAGACAAGATGGAATGACAAAGCAATTGCTGTAATGGGCTCAAATATGTCAGAGATGACGAGGACAGCACAGGATAGGACAGGGTTCAGATATGTTGTTCAAAGGGTCTCTATGAGTCGTATTTGACTTGACAGCATCCAACAACAACATATACAGTTGTTGTTGTTGTTGTTGTTGATTGCCTTCACGTTGAGCACGACTCATAGCGACCCTGTAAACAAAAGGCCTGACATATACAGTAGGGGGGATAAAACCTATTTCAGGGGTAAAACCACCTACTATTACTATTTAAAAACATATTTGTATTGGTTTGCATAGAATCATACATGTACATTGTGTTTACTTCACTTACAATGTATTTTATATAATCATTCAAATATGTTTTATTTTATATAACTGACTACTATTGATCTATATCTATTAAACCCCTACATTAACTTTTAGGAGATAATCTACACTGCATTATAGACAATGTCCATTGTCTTTGAATTATTTTATTAACTCCAAGTTGTAGATAAGGAGGTGGGGTTATACAGTAGATTAATTCTTGAGATACTAAATGCAAAATTTTCTGTTCAAATCCACCTGTGTTTCATGAGAGAAAGATAAGAGAATCTGCTTCTGTTATGATTCACAGCCTTGGAAACTCTATAGGCAGTTCTATTCTGTTCTACTCGGTTATTATGTATTAAAACAAAATTGATAGCAGGGCAAACTCTATGGGAAGCTTTACTCTGTCCTTGTGGGTCTCTTTATCAAAATCAACTTGACATGAAAGGTGATCTGGTACTTGCTCAAAAAGTTGAAAATAGAGTATGGCGCTTTCTCAAAAAGTTGCAAATAGAGATACCATTCGACCCAGCAATTCACTACAGGGAATATAACCCAGAGAGACCATAACTGACATCCAAGCAGATATATGCACACCCATGTTTATCGCAGCTTTGTTCACAATAGCAAGGAGTAGGAAATAACCTAAGTGCCCATCAACAAACGAATAGATAGAGAAGCTGTGGCATACTGACACAATGAAAAACAAGAAACTCATGCAATATTATTCAAAATGGGTGACCCTGGAAGACATTATACTGAGTGAAGTATCTCAGTCACAAAAGGACAAATACTGCATGGCACCACTATTGTAAAGCAGGATTGACCTCGGGGTGGGGAGGAGACTGAGAAGGATGGGTTCAATAATGTATACTGCATTGAAACAGATGAGGGAGAAAAATGTTTAAGAGGGAAAATTATTAGGTATTTTTGTAATGACAGAAGTCCAGAATGAAGGCTGTGTAGTGGAGTGGACTCGGGGGGAGGGTTTGTAAAACAATGAAAGAATTTTTCTTTTACTTTTCCAATAGGGTAGTGTACTGGGAGGAGGGTTGGGAGGGGAGAAAAGTGCAACCATGAATGAATGGAAATTCAAAGTCTCTGTAAATTTTCATTGGAATTAATAATAAATTTTGAAAACAGAAAAAATAAATTGAAACAGAAATGCCATTGGACCCAGCTATTCCACAATGGGGAAAATACCCCAAAGAAATCAGAGCTACAACATCAACAGGTGTACGCACCCTTAGATCTCTTGCTGCATCATTCACAATAGTGAAGAGATGGAAGCAGCCCAAGTGCCATTCACCAAGCAAAAACAGACCGAAAAACTGTGGCACAATAGAATACTACATATCATTAAAAAGCAATGAACTGGTAAAGCACTACACAACGTGGATGAGCCTAGAAGACATTATGTTGAGTAAAATATCTCAGTCACAAAAGGAAAATACTGCATATGACTGCTATTATAGAAGAGGTTTCACAAGGAACAGGCGAAGGGGAGAACAGGAAGAGTAGGTAGATAATGAACACTGCACTGGAACAGATGAAGAAAAGGACTGTCTTAAAGTAATGTATGATTAGGCATTAAATGTATGACAATTAAAAATCTGAAACCAGAATTGCATTACAGTTAACTGGGGGAAGAGGAAGGGACAAAAATGTGCATCAGTGAATGAACAAAAACCCAACCTTTCAAAAACTTTTAATTAAAATAACAATTAAAAAAAAAAACATCAACTTGACAGCACAACTAGGTTAAGTTTAAGGTAGGTAAGTCTCACTGGTGGAATTCTTGTCTTCCAAGAAGGAAACCTGGATTTGACTTCCAGTCAATGTAGCATTGTGCATGGTCACTATACTTTTTATCAGTAAAGACTTGAATGCTACCTTGAGGCTAGTCAGAATTTAACAGAGGGTCCAGTCTAACATGAGCTGGTAAGAAAGGCCTTGTGATCTACTTCCAAATAGGAGCCAGTAAAAACTACAGATCACTCAAAGGTCTAATCTTATTATTGTACTTTAGGACCCCATGAATGAGGGCTGATTGGATGACAGCTAAAAACTACACAAATCATAATATCTAGTAGCAAAGAAGACTGATGTGCAAATGGTCTAACGTTCACTGGAGGATCAATTTCCTTCTCCTCTCCTTCCCCTTCACCTGGGGAAAAGCCAGCTTTGCCATCACGCACATGTTCACTTCAACGTTCCTGTTGTAGAAATGTGTCTGTTTTCTGATTTACCCTTGAATCAATGACAGCATCTGCCAATTTTCTTATGAATCATATGATTTTTGTCATGTAATTATAGGGAGCTCTGTGGCCTATTGGCAAGAAGCTGCACTACAATCCCAAAGGCAGGTGGTTCAAATCTACCAGCTGCTCCATGGGAGAAGGATGGACAATCTCCTTCCATGTCAGTTCTGAGTCCATGCATGGTACACAACAACATGTAATTATGTCTGTATTTGTATTAGAGTTTGATTTTTACCTATTTATGGATTTTTTAAACATGTACAGCTCCTACCATCTAGATAGCTTGCTTAAATCAATCAACAGATACCAGTTGCCAAATGAATCTAATCCCAGAAGACCAAAGACCACACAGACCCTAAGACCATACAGTTCAAGGTCAACAATACAATCTTCTCTACTTTTTCAATCGTGTATACCACTACCAGCACATCCCACTCAGTCTTGATTACAACAAACACATAAGCCCAAAGGAAATTCTCAGGTTCTAGGTACACATTTTGCTTTTCACTTTTCTTCCTTTGTTGATAATAATCTTTCCACTTGAAATGTGTTTTTCCACATAGTGTTCACATAAATAGCAGCTTAAGGATACTTGAAATCCAGGCTTCACAAACTTTTATACAAATGTAACATGAGCAAGCAATGCCTGGGTAGTACAGAAAGCTAATATGCTGAGCTAACCCAAAGACTGGAAGTTCAAGTTCACCCAGAAGATCTGCAGGAGAAAGGTCTACTTGGGAAACCTATGGAGTACAATTCTATTCTGATAGACGTGGGGTCACCGAGAGGGAGGACTTAGTTGAAGGCCATAAGCAAAACAATCATAGAAAAAGAGCATGGACATTTGCAAGGGAGAGGAAGAAGGAAATTACTCCAGCAGAAATTTCTTGGAGTTCTCTCTTATGTTTTATCTTCAACATGTTTAACGTTTTTGTCAATCACACTAGATGTGCTGATGGATATGTAAGTAGTCCTTCACTTATAATATATTTGGATTATTATGAACCACACTTAGGATGATCAGAGAATCTGGAACTTAGTATCTTCCCACTAGGAAGTAACAGGAAAATGTATATAAAAGACACAGAGGAAAGAAAATGCTGAGGTCTGTCATCACGCCTCAAGTTTTGATCAGGACAAGCATCAGTGAAAAAATCTTCCATATGGCAATACTGTTTAGAATTTTATATTGTTGTATAACAACTCATAGATCACCATTAGATGGGCAAACAATCTGCACTTCAGGATTTTTATCACCTCAGTTCAGAGGTTTAGATTATGATTTCTTGGATTATTCCAGTCATTTGGCCTAATATTGTTTTTGATGCTTCTGTCCTCTTATTTTGTTGCATAATGTTTGCGGTCTTAGAACTTTGCAAGCTACCATCCAGGGTACAACAATTGGTCTCTATTGACTGGGAGCACCAGTAGAAGGCAGAGGGTCAGACTTTGCTGAAAGAAAATGAAATATGTATCCAGTTACCTTAAAGAACAATCATTACCAAATATTTGTATCAAGAATTCTACTACAGAATCTTGACTCAAATGTAGAAAATATGGAACAGCATTTTCAATTCACATGAAAAACAGACAAAAGTATTATCCTGTGGAAATCTTTGAACCATGAGATGATATCGTCCCCTGATGTCATCTCTGAATCAAACAATAATTTGGCCCATCTGAAAAAAAATGCCTCCATTAATCATTATACTGTTTTTTAAGGGGTTAGCTATATGTGATCAAATAGACAAACTACTTAAAAGAAGAGATGAAAATCTTAAGAAGGGAGTGCATTTTTGTTAATGATGGTAAATTAGCTTGGAAAAGGTAGTGAAGAAACGTGGCATTAACTTGAATTCTATCAGTGTCACTGAAATGTTTATGTTGAATTTCTAGTATTGTGTATACTTTAATTGAAAATTTTAATTAATAAAAATTATAATGGGGAAGAAAGGGGGCAAGAGACAGGTCAAAGCTTAGTAGATTTTGATGAGGAAAGAAACGTTGAAGAAGAAAGATATGATGCAGAAAAAGAAGAAAGACATTTTTTTAAAAAATTCACAGTGTAAGGGTTAAATGGAGTTGTAGTGTTGAGCATACCATGGACTGCCAGGAGAACAAACAGGTTTATCCTAGAGAGGGTGAGACCAGGCTGCTCCTTGGAGGCAAGATTCTGAAGTTTTGTCTGACATATTTTGGACATATTGTAAGGAGGGGCCAGTCCTTAGAGAGGGACATCATGCTTGGGAGGGTGGAGGAACAGTGCAAGAGAGGAAGTCCCTTGATGAGATGGATTGATTCAGTGACTAGGGTAATTGGGGTAGGTGTGTCAGAGTCAGTAAAGTTGGTACAGTATATAGCAGGTTTCAGGACTATTGCTATAGATTGCAAGTGACTCAATGACACGTAACAACAACAATAATATTCTAAACTAAACCAAGGGTTTCAGAAATACATAAACTCAAACACAGATCATTTTGTTAGCATCAACAGGCCAATTTGGGAAGTAGTGATATGTTGCCTCAAAGTATACAACTGATTAAAGAAAAAGATCATACAGAAAATTCTCACTGATTTTTTTTCTTTCTTTTTTATTGTGACTTTATTAGGGGGAGGGAAATAATTTTGTCTTCCATTCAACCATTTATATGCACTTTGTTTTCTGACAATAAAACACCCACATTGAACCTGTAGCACTCTCCATTTCTCCCTGTAATTCTTCTTTCCATTAGTTCTTCTATTTTACTTCTCCCTGATTTCTGTGTTCCATCCTTGGGTAGATGCTACTCTTTTCATCTTATACTAAGCTGCGATTGATTATTAAAAAGAATAAGTTCTGGTGGTCTAGTGGCAAGAAGCAATGCTGCGATCCCAAAGGCAAGGGGTTCATCTCTTTCCAGCTGTTCCATGGGAGAAGGATGTGCAATCTCCATTCGTGTGATTAACTGCCTCTGAAAACCCACCGGGGGTTCAGCTATGGATCAGTTCTGACCCCATGGTTCACAACAACAAGTTCCTCCCTAGTGTTGTTGCTTACCTGGTAGCTCTGCTTATTATCTGGCTGCAAGGTGAATCATTGGAGGTGGGGAGGGTAGCGATGTTCCCATTTAGAAGGATGGCTAAGGACCATGGTCTTGGCTTTAACTAATTATCTCCATAGAAATGCCTTTGCTTTTCTCAGGGATAACTGAGATGATCCAAACCTTCTAGGAGTTAAGTTAGTATCAAAAGTGACCAAATGTCCATGTTATTCAGCTATCTTCATTTCTGGAGCAAACTTCTATGATTTGTGGGGTTTTTTTATATAAGTAGCAAAACCTAATTGTAAGTTTACATGTAATGTTTCTAACCTCTAAAGGCAACTGAATTTATCAAGATAATCAACTTGTCATGGAGTCCTCAGAACAAGACCCTTTTCCAAGCCAGGGAGACCCCCTGAACTTTTGTAAGTATTGGCTGTCATGAAAAATAATGAAAGGATAATTTCTACTCTCACATATGTCTACCAGTAAAATGAACATCTGGAGAGTAGGTATGCCACGGCACCTGTGGCTTTGCATTGCCTGTGGCATATCACGTGACCACGCTGGACTTTACCTACAGCTTGTGCTCTGAGAAGAGTGGTGTTGAGGACATGACTTTGCTCCCAGTCTTGTGTCCCTGGAAATGGTTAGTCACAACGCGCGTTCTTTCCTGCACAGCGTTCCTGCCCATCAGGATTCCCTTGTTTATCTGCCTTACAGTCTCAGAAACCCAATGGTGGGTCAGCTAAGGAATTCCTTCCAACTCAACAACAGTAGGTGAGTGAGTGAGTCAGTGAGGGAGTGAGTAAAAAAACCTCAGATTCTTTTCTCTCAAAGTTTTTTTTTTTTGGTCAAAAATTCTCTATGTTTCAGTAGCTTAAATAAAAACTTGTCCTTGGTTGGTCAAAGTACTATGCCTATAACCATTATATTTCTAAGGGAATAATCCATTTAAAAACCCATAAGTTTATGTAAATCTCTTGAGATTATAAGAGTGAACTCTCAGATACTCACTGTACTGAACTGCTCCAAACATACATCCTCACTGTTGATTTTGACCCCGAGTAATCCTACAGGACAGAGCAGAACTGTCCTACAGGGTGTCATCCAAGCTTGTACATCTTTATGGAAACGTATCGCCATGTTTCTCATAACAAGTGGTGCTTTTTAATGCTGGCCTATGAATTCGCTGCCGAACTCTTTAATCACTGTACCACCACACTTGATGTGTGTGGCTCTGAAAAATTGCTCTTATCTTTAATCTAATCTTAAAATGGTGCCAAAGTCATAAGTCTAGTAGCTTTTATAGGAACTACTAGAGCAGGCCAGGGGGCAGAGGAGGAAGTAGACAGAGAGAGCCTGCTGATAACCCTTAAAATTTCTGAAAATTAAGATGCTAGAAATGGAGACAAGGATTCATTCATTCTTCTTCCAACAACTGTTTCCTAGGACATGGCAGATAAAGGCCTGAATACTAGAGATAAGATCTATCCAAGGGAATAGCTATAGAATCTTGATTAAAGCTTTGAATTTCAAACCAAAGATAAGGCTGAAAGGATGAATATGGATGGGATTGCAAGGGAGAGGCTTCAGGGCCATTACAAAACATCAAAACATTCTGAGTAGAAGATAGGAAAGAGCTTAAATTATGGAAACTGAAAATAATAATAGTTTGAATATTATTTTAAAGGAATATCTTAAAATATGCAGGAACAGGGCTAAGTAATTTATATGCATCACCTCACTAAATCCTTACAGTAACTCCAGGAGCTAAGTACTATTATCATGCCCCACTTAATAGAAGAACACAGCCTCACAGAGGTTAATGAATTTGCCTGAGGTTCTTGTAGACAGTAAGTAGCAGGGCTTCCAGACTCAACACCAAATTGCAATAATGCCTCCCCAAATGCTGCCTACCCAGGGTTTCAGGAAAGGCCATATGCGATACAAATTTGAATATGGAGAGAGAAGGGGGAGTTCAAATGTGCTATGCACTGCAGCCTTCAAAATGGATTTCATCTCAATGTCAAGAAAACAAAAATTCTCACCACTGGACCAATGAGCGACATCAAGGTAGATGGAGAAAGGACTGACGCTGTCAATGAATTTATCGCACTTGGATCCACTTGACACTAGCAGTCAGGAGATCAGGAGATGTAGTACACTGCAATAGTTAGCAGTCAGGGGTCTCTCCAAATTACTTAGGAGCAATGATGTTAGTTTGAGGACTAAGGTGCTTCTAATTCAGACTATGGTCTTTTCAATCACCTGCTATGCATCTGAGATCTGGACAACAAATGACAGAAGAAAAATTGATGCCTTTGATGTATGGTGTTGGAGCAAAGCATGGAATATCCTGTGAACTGCCGAGAGAACAGATATATGTTGGAGAAGGTAAAGCTAGATTGCTCCTTGGAAGCAAGGGTAGTGAAGCTTCGTCTAGCATACTTTAAGCATGTTGCTAGGAAGGGCTATTCCTTGGAGACAGACAGCATGCTTGGAAAGGTAGAGGGATAGTGAAGGGAAAGAAGAGCCTGAATCAGGTGGATTGACACCATGACTGCCGCAATGGGCTTAGGCATGCTAGAGATTGTGAAGTTGGCATAGGATGGGCCAAGGTTCAGGTCTATTGTTTATAGGGTCACTGTGAGTCGTACTTGACCCCATGGCACCTAATAATAATAAATACCTAATTAATGGGTTTGAATTTGACCTTGAAGTAAAGGTAAAACAAAACAAACAAAAAAAAAACTTTGAGAAGAGGTAAGATGCAAGGCAGAGGCCTAGAAATGAGTTTCACCAGTTTCTCTTACATAGTCTCTAATGCATGATGATCCCTTGCATGTCAGTGTGGAACTGTGCACCACTGAGTTTTCCACGGTAATGATTTGGAGGTAAGCTACCAAGGTTCTTGAGGGTAGGATTGAACCTCCAATCTTTTGGCTAGCTGAGCCAAGTACATTAACCATTTGCAACATCCAAGGACATTGTTTTTAGTACTGACATCTGAGCCCTGTATGGAGCCTTAATGTGGATGAAAACAGACTATTAACTGCAGGCTTCAATGTGCACAAAATGAAAAGAGATTTGCTTTAAAGGTATGGTAACACTCAATATTTAAATATCTGGGAACAGTGAAGTATGAATTCAATACATTTAACTATTACAGTTATTTGCAAGAGAAATTGTAAGATTTTAGGGAAGACCTAGCGAAAAACATCTTTTCGCCTTCAAGGTCTGTGCTGGGGGTGCGAGGTTGGTTCACACTTCACTGTGTGCCAATTAAATGCGATGACTACCACAAGCTAGTAGGTAACACAGTGAGATATTTAAATACTTCAGTTCCTGGATTATTGCCACTACAGAGACTTTTCTCTCTCCTAAAAAATAAGTATGGTGTCAAGGGAGACAAAGTATAAAATACAGAAATTCTTTTTTCTTTCTCTATGGTGGGAGTATTAAGAAACTTGGTGAATTTTCTTTTCTTTAGAGGTTTGAAAACTTTTAATAAACAAGTGGACTACCAAACAGAACAGAAAAAGATTGTTTGGGATTTGGATTTAACACAAAGTTTCTGTTAGCAGTAAATGCTACTGGAACTCTAATGAACGCCAATAAAATTATTTATTATACCACTTTCTCCTTGGGTTCACTGCAAAGAAGGAAAAAAAGAAAAATGCACTTATCTACAATGTAACAAATCCAAGATACCATCAAGTGCTAGCGATGTACTGCCATTGTTGTTTGGTGTCATCAACTTGAATTGGCATCAACTCGTGGGGCCCCAAAGTACAACAAAAGCAAATCTGCCTGAACTTTTAACATTCTCACAATCTCTTGTGACTAATGTAATTGTTGAAGCCACTGCATCAATCCATTTCATTGAAGGTATTTCTAGTTTTTCTAGGTCCTCTATTTTTTACTTTATTTTTTAAGTATTAATATCTTTCTCCAGGTAATGCTAAACTGAAAAATGTGAATGTTCTTGTTAGTGCCATTGAGTTGAGTACAACTCATACTGACACTATAAACAACAGATTCTGCATCTTGTGCTATCCCGTGCCATCCTCATCATCTCGGATACATTTGAGCCCGTTGCTGCAATCACTGTGTCAATCCACCTTGATGGGGGTTTTCCTTTCTTTCACTGACCCTCTAGCCTTCCAAACATGATATCCTTTTCCAAGGAATAGCCTCTCCTAGCAACATGTTCAAAGTGTGAGAGAAGAATCTTTGCCACCCCTAGTCTCTAAGGAACACCCTGTCTGTACCTTTTCCAAGACATACGTGTTCATTCTTTGGCAGTTCATGGGATATTCATTATTCTTCTCCAACACCATAACTCAAATGCATCAATATTTTTCTGTCATCTTATCTCACTGTCCAGCTCTCAGATGCATAGCAAGTAATTGAGAAGACCAGGTGCACCTTAGGAGCCCTAATGGCACAGTGGTAGACCACTTGACTGCCGTTGTAAAGGCCAGCAGTACAAACACACCAGTTTCTCATCTGCACGAGAAAGATGAGAATCTTGGAAACAACTAAGCAAACATAACATCATTGTTATAAGTCTTACAGATTAAGATATTCTTTCAATGTCACAAAATGTAACTATTTTTAACAAAAGAGTTGATCTAACCAATTAAAATTTACATGATAGTCTATGCATAACAACACTTGTAGAATATCCTAAGGTATTCAAAGACAAATCTCAGTATGTATCATATAGAAATCAGTCTGCTATTAAGTATTCTTTATCATAAAGATTACCCTCATGGAAACTTAAATTGAGAAGACATTTTAATGGATAAATGTGGCTTTACAAATATTTCTTCCTAATGGCATCTGCAGTCTCAAACTGATCAATCATGCAATCAAGATTTGTTAATAATTTGTGACTATATGTAAAATTTGGAAACAAAAAAGTATTGATCTTCAGAAAGTATAGACTTTATGACAGAAATGAAGCTGGAGAAAGAATGATTTAATTTTCTACAATCAATGATATATTCATTATAAATAACTTTAAAAAATACAAATGGAAACTAGGTACATGGACCTTATCTGACAGATTAACTACATTTATGAGAAGGATTAGTGGAAAAGCTCACTATCAGCAGCTAAAATTAAGCCAGATGTTGACTGTGGAACAGGCCATCAGTTACTTATGTGCAAGCTGAAGAAAATGAAAATAATAACAAAAATATTATCTTGAGTCTATCCCTAAATTTGACAAAATCTCCATGATAGATTTGAGGTCTTGCATACTAATGATTGAAGACCAGGTGTGTTGTGGGATGACAATAAGGATACAGCCATAAAGAAAGCAAAAGGTCATTACAAAGACAGAAGAGAGAAAAAAGGTCAATAGGGATGCCACAAGACCAAAACGAAGAGAAGAAATGCAGAAATCAAAGAGATGAGCAGAAAATTCCAAAGGGCAGCTGGAGAAGACAAAGCGCTATAATAAAATACACAAAGATCCAGATTTTGACAATAAAAAGAGAAAGAAGTTGTTTGGTACTTCTTAATCTGAGAGAACTGAAAAACACATTCAAGTCTTAAGCAGCAACATTGAAGAATACTATGGGCAAGCTCTTGAAGGATGAAAGAAGCATCAATAGAATATGAAAGGAATACGCAAACTCATTGCACAAAAAAGAATTGACTGACACAGAACTATGTCAGGAAGTAGCATATGATCAGGAACAAATGGTAATTAGGGAAGATGTTAAAGCTGCACTAAAGACAATTGATGGAATATCAACCGACATGTTTGATAAAACCAGATGCAACCTTGCATGTGCTCACAGATCTATGCTAAGAAATTTGGATGAGAGTTAGATGACCAACTGATTGGAAGAGATCTATATTTGTTCTCATTCCAAGAAAAGGTGACTTAAAAAAATGTGTAAATTATTCAGCAATACCATTAATATCATAAGCAAGTAAATTCTTGCTGAAGATTACTCAAAGTTAGGGGTGTGGGGGGATTGTGTACCAGGGAGGGAGTTTTTCTTTTATTTTTCAAAGAGAGGAGCGAACTGGGGGGTGGGGGGCTGGGCAGGGAAAGAAGTGCAGCAATGAATGAATGGAAATCCAAAATCTCTGTAAATGTTCATGAATATTATTAAAATTTTAAAAATTGCCAAAAAAATTAGCTAGAATCATATATTAACAGAGAACTACCAAAAATGCAAGTTGAATTTAGAAAAGGCTGTGGCACAAGGGATATCAGAGCTGATGTCATATAAATCTTGTCTAAAAAAGCAGAAAATACCAGAAGGATGTTTATTTGTGTTTTATTGACTATACAAAGACATTTGACTGTGTTGATCACCAAAAAATTACAGCTAATATTAAGAAAAATGGGAATCCAAAAACAACTAATTATACCTAGACCAAGATGTTGTTATCCAAACAGAGTAATGAAATACTGAATGGTTTAAAATCAAGAAAGGTATGATTAAGGGTTATTCAAACTATATGTTGAGCACATCATTCGAGAAACTGGACTATATGAAAAAGAATGTGGCATCAGAATTTTAGGAAGACTCATCAACAATCTGCATTATGTAGATGCCACAAACTTGCTTACAGGATCTTAGAAGGACTTCAAAAATTTTATGCAGAATATCAAAGACTACAAAGACTACAGCCTCCAGTATTACGGGAAGCCAATACTAAATATTTGTAATAAACCGAATGCTATTTCAGGATAGAATTCACCGTGAGGCACTAAGGCAATCCTTACGGGTTTACTAGATTCTTGTATTTGCTGACCCTTCCCTCCTGAGTCAAGGGGAAGGTTTTCAATAGCAAGAGCTTGGTTTTATTTGCATTGAATTCTCTTTGTGATTTACTTCCTGATAATTTTCAGTAAAGATACAGGGAAGCTGGATTGGGGATTTTCAGTGGAAAACTGATGGCCCCCTGTTTTTCATGCTCTCTGTTATATCTCATTCTTGGTTGTCTGTCTCATTATTAAGCTTTGGTGTTGGAGAAGAGTGCTGAGGGTGCCATGGACTGCTAGGAAAACAAAACCTTGAGAGGGTTAAACCAGGCTTCTCCTTGGAGGCAAGGATTCTGAGACTTCGTCTGACATACTTTGGTCATGATGTAAGGGGAGACTGGTCCTTGGAGAAGGACATCATGCTTGGGAGGGTGGAGGGCAGGCGCAGGAGGGGAAGGTCCTCTGGGAGGCGGACTGATTCGGTGACTGGGGCAATCGGGATGAGTGTGTCAGAGACAATGATATTGGCACAGGACAGAACAGAGTTTATATCTGTTGTACATAGGGTCACTATGAGTCGCAAGCAACTTGATGGCACATAACAACAACAACAACAACAAAAAATACCTTACCCTCAGTCTGCAACACAGTATGGATTAGATCTCAACATGAAGAAAATTAAAAAACCTCACAACTGAACCAGTAGGCAACATCATGATAGATGAAGAAAATATTGAAGTTGTCAAAAACATTATTTTACTTGGATACATAATCAAAACTCTTGGTACCAGCAGTCAAGAGATCAGATGATGTGTTGCTTTGGGGAAATCTGGGGTCTAGGACCTCTGTATAGTGACAACTATGTCAACTTTAAAGACTAGGGCATACCTGATCCATGCCATGGTCTTTTCAATTACTGACTGGGTATCTGAAAGTTGGACAATGACTAATGATAACAGAAGAAGATTCAAAGCCTTTGAGCTGTGTTGGAGAAGAGCAGTGAATTTTCCATGGATAGCCAAAAGAACAAACAAATATGTCCTGGAGGAAGTACAACCATAGTGCTTACTAGAAGCAAGTATGGCAAAACTTTGTCTCACATACTTTGGATATTTTGGTGGTTGTTTTCATTAGGAGAAACCAGTCTTTGGAAGAAGACATCATGCTTGGAAAGGTGGAAGGTCAGAGAAAGAAAGGCAGACTCTCAACAAAATGGATTGACACAGTAACTGTATCACTGGGCTCAAGTAATAGATGGTAAGAATACCACAGATAAGGGAAGATTCAAACCCGGTATTCATAGGGTTGCTATGACTCATACTTGACTTGACAGCACATAACAACAACAAAATCAACTAACTAAGGTACATGACAAAGACCAAAGTATGTCAAGGTATCTTTTAAGAGAAAATATTTGGTAGGCTAGTGATAATTATGAGGTGGATTGATTCAGTGACTAGGGAAATCGGGATGGGTGTGCCAGAGGCATCGATTGGCAGAGGATAGAGCAGGTTTTAGGGCTGTTGTACATAGGGTCGTCATGACTCGATGGCACGTAACAACAATGATAATTAACATGTTGCCAATTCAAAAGCAAGCTATTTGGATCTACTAATAGCTGCATGGGCGAAAGATGTGCAATTTTCTTCTGTGGAGTTTATAGTCACTGAAAATCTGTTGAAGGGTCAATTATAAGTAAGTTGCAACTCAATGGCACATAGCAACAATATTGTTATTTACTATCTTAAGTTAATAAAGAAAAGAAACAGCATGTGGAAGACAACAAAGAATGAAAACAAAATTCATGAATTATGGAAGATAGCAAAATATCAGTAAAAATATTCTTCAAAAATTAGAATAAAGGCATTTTCAATACTGACGTATATTGGAATATTTTAAATTATATTCAATATAGAATATAAAAGGAAGAAAGACAAGAGGGAATAAAGAAGAAATCAGATAAATAAAAATATATAGATATAAAATCATATATGGGCTCTCTTGTGGCCTAGTGTTAAGCAGCTGTGCTGACAACACAAAGGTATGTGGTTCAAATCCACCCATTGCTCTGCGGAAGACAGAGACAATTTCCTGTTATGGAATTAAATGTTCCTGAAATCTGCAAGAAGGTCAAATATGGGTTGATTCCAATGAGGTAACTAACAAAGGTGGGGGGGGGTCAAAAATTCACTAAGAAAAATGAAGATCTGAACAACTCTAATAACTAGTTGGACCAAATTAGCATTTAAACACAAGTCCCACTAATTGTACATTCTTTTCAGGTATCCATGGATTTTTAAAAATTAAACAATAAGTAGGGTTTAACTCAAAACTCAAACTTTATAACTGGCTGCCTCCCCGTCCCCATGTTTTTGGTGTAAATCACACAGAAGGAGATTGATTTTCTTCAATCCACAGAGCTGCCGGTGGATTTGAACCACCAGAGAGAAGGTGTCTTTAGCAGCATAAGCTGCACTACTTTCAAAGGCACTGAAATGATACAATGTAAGTAACCTGATCACCACAATTTTGAACAAAAGCTCTAGTTTTCAAAAAAATATATTTTTTAAAATCTACAAATACTTGGAAACTAAACACACTTTCAGATTAGCATCTAGGTATAAAGAAAACATAAGGGAAATTGGAACAGAATTTGCAAAGATCAAGAAAATACAATATAACCAAAGGTCAGATGTGGTTATAGCATTACTTAGAATAAAAAGGATAGCATGTTATATAATAAAAGGAAAAAAATTAAATCAATAATTTAAATTCCATCTTACAAAGCTAGATAAAAAAGGAAAGAAATTTCATTTTAACAAGATTAAAAGGAGATAATAAAATGAAAAAATATATATTAAGAAGATATAAACAATTGTTGTTGTTGTTGTTATGTGCCGTCGAGTCGTATCCGACACATAGCAAACCTATGCACAACAGCCCTAAATCCTGCTCTATCCTGCGCCAACCGCACCGCCTCTGATACACCCATCCCAATTACCCTAGTCAC
>NW_006399863.1:75080-118127 GCF_000299155.1 Elephantulus edwardii | reverse complement strand
CTCTTATAAAATGTATTTGCAATGAATAAGTCATTGATTTTACAAAATTCAATCATTCTATCTCCAGCCTCATTCCTGTCACCAAGCCCATGTTTTCTGACTACTGATTCTTCTTCACTATTCCCAACTTTTGCATTCCAGTCACCCATTATTATCAATGCATATTTTGAGTCTGATGATATAAACAATAGAGGGAAAAAATCCATGAAACAAAAAATCCTTCTTCGGCAAGATCAATAAAATTGACAAATCCCTCCCTAGATGAATGAAAGGGGCAAGAGAGGAGACCTAGATTACCAAGAATGAAATAAAGGGGCCACTATAGACTCTAGATATGTCAACTACAATAAGGAAATAATCTGAACTTCATGAAACGAAATGAAAACTATTTCAGAGTTTTGGGACTTTAAAATTACTCAAAATATTTTCCTTTTAATATCTGTGATCTTTTCAAATTAAATCTATTATTGCCTGAGGAGGACAGTTGACAATACCATCAATGAGATATATGGTTTTATCTGCAACCATATTCCCAAAAGTGGGGAAGAAAAATTATATAGATGGATCCAAAGATCTCACCTTCCCCCTGAACCCCATTCAAACTTACTTTACAATACTTCAGTTCTTGTGGGGGAAATTATAGAAAATGACTATGCTATAGGCAGTAGCACACTGGAAGGCAAGTATAAAATTTTCATGTCCCAACATGAGAAAGCAGCAGACTGAAAACTGAGAATAGAGAGATACAAGTGCTAAAGGGATTTTCAATCTATTCAGCTGTACAATCTCATAAAGCCTTTCTTCCATTAGCTCAGCCAATATTACACAAAACCAAACCACTGGACAGAAAAGTCATAACCTTAAAAAAAACAAACCACAAAACACAAAAACATTGCAGTAAAGGGTTATCATAGGAATATTCCATTTAAGAAACAATTTTAAAACTTCCTCAGTATGTACCATGTCTCATGCCTCTACACGACTGATTGGCGTGGCTTATTTAATCATCACAACATTAACACAAATTTACTAATAATTATTAAGGTAATATAAACAGGCAAAAAGGTAAGTCCTACGCAAACATGAGCATAAAAATGATGCTGTAAAATTTACTACGGAGCTTCAGGGACAATGGCTTAAAAATTCAAGCAATTGTATACTTCCTTGTCCTTGGTTCTTTCAAATGTGCACATGCATAAGAATTACCACACAAGAGTATGAAACATGTATTTGGTGATCATATTACTTGTATGGGCTGAATAGCTACAATACATCAAGAATGCCTACAACCCAACATCAAAATGACAAATATCTTTTAAAAGCAAGAAAAGAAAAAAAAAGTAAAATCAGGAAAAGGACTTGAACAGACATTTCACAAAAGAAGGTATCCAAACGCCCAAAAATGCAACAGAAAAGATGCTGCAAGTGCTTATTCACTAGAAATACACAAAATACAAAAAACTGCATTGAAACAGATGAGGGAGAGAACTATTTAAAAGGGATACATGATTAGGTATTATTGTCATGACAGGAGTCCAGAACATAGTGAAGTGGACTTGGGAGGAGGGATCGTATAACAATGAAAGAATTTTTCTTTAACTTTTCAAAGAGAAGAGCCAACTGGGGAGAGGAAGTTGGGCAGGGAGAAAAGTGCAACAATGAATGAATGAATGAATGGAAATCCTCAGACTCTGAAAACTCATTAAAATTAATAAAAAAATAAAAAACAAAATACACAAATCAAAACTACAATGAAAAAAACAGAAACCATGGTTTTGAAGGTGTGGAAAATTAATACCTTCATCTGTTGCTGGTTGGATTGTAAAATGTTGAACTGCAGAATAAAAGAGTTTTTTGTTCCTCAAAATGTTAAACACAAAATTAGCTTATGACATGTTGTTGCTATGTGCCATGGAATCACCCGGGACTCATAGCGACCCTATGTACAACACCCTTGAAATCTGCTCTATCCTATGCCAACCCCATTGTCTCTGACACACCCTACCCCCATTATCCCAGCCACTGAGTCAATCCATCTCATCAAAGGTCTTCCTCTCTAGTGATATCCCTCCACACTCTCAAGTATGATGTCACTCTCCAAGAACTGGTCCTTCCTTGCAACATGTCCAAAGTATGTCAGAGGGAGCTTCAGAATCCTTGCCTCCAACGAGCAGCCATCCTCACCCTCTCTAGGATGAACTTGTTTGTTCTCCTAGCAGTCCGTGGTCTATCCAACACTCCTCTCCAGCATCAGAGCTCAAAGGCATCAATTCTCCTTCAGTTTATGATATAGCAATTTTATTTGTGGGTTATTGTTATGTGCCATGGAGTCATTTGTGACACATAGTGACCCTATGTTCAATAGCCCAAAACCCTGTTCTATCTCCTACCAAACTTATTGTCTCTGACACACCTATCCCCATTATCCAGTGATGGAATCAATCCATCTCATCAGAGGCCTTCCTCTCCTGCACTGTCCCTCCACCCTCCCAAGCATGACGTCCCTCTCCATGGACTGATCCTGCCTTGCAACATGTCCAAAGTATGTCAGGCAGAGCTTCAGAATCCTTGCCTCCAAGGAGCAGCCTGGCTTTTCTCCTGGATGAACTTGTTTGTTCTCCTTGGGGTCCATGGTATAGTCAATACTCTTCTCCAACACCAAAGCTCAAAGGCATCAACTCTCCTTTTATCATCTCTAGTCTTTGTCCAGCTCTCTGATGCATAGCAAGCAATGGCAAAGACCATGGCCTCTATCAGGCATACCTTAGTCTTCAGACTGATATCGTTCCTCCTTGGTACCTTGGAGAGGTCTTTGACAGTAGACTTTCCCAATGCAATTAGTCTTTTAATTTCTTAGCTGCTGATACCAAGAGTGTTGATTGTAGATCCAAGCAAACTGAAGCTGTTAACAATCTCAATCTCTTCACTATTAAGATGCTGCCAATTGGCCCAGTGGTGAGAATCTCTGTTTTTTTGATGTTGAGCTTCAATCCATATTGAAGGGTGCAATACTTGACCTTCAGCAACAAGCACTTCAGGTCCTCCTCAGTTTCAGGAAGTAGGATTGTGTCATCTGCATAATGCAGATTGTTGATGAGTCTACCTCCAATCCTAATGCCATACTTCTCCTCATAGAGCCCAGCCTCCTGGATAATCTGCTTCACATATAGATTGAAAAGATATGACACATATCTTGACACAGATATGACCCAGATAGGACACATCCTTGATGCACACCCTTCTCAATTTTGAACCATGCACTGTTTCCTTGCTCTGTTCTGACAATTGCCTCCTGGTCCAAGTATAAGTTTTGCATAAGCACAATCAAGTGTTCTGGTATTCCCATTCTTCTCAGAGTCAGCCACAGTTTGTTATGGCCCACACAGTCAAACTCCTTTGCATAATCAATGAAGCACAGATATACATTACACTGGTACTCTGCTTCCGGCCAAGATCCATCCCTAGTGCCATAGCCTCTTCTAAATCCAGCCTGAACTCCAGGCAGTTCTCTGTTGATGTGGATAGATACTAAAAAAATATTTGAAAGCAGAGATTTAAATAGATACTTACACACCAGTTCTCACTGTAGCACTATTCAGCATGGCCATAAGACAGATACAACAGCAATGTCTTTCAGCAGATGCATGGATAAAAAAATAAATCAATACAATGGAGGATTTTACTCAGTGGCCTAAGTGGCAAGAAGCTGTGCTGCAATCCCAAAGGTATGCAATTTGAGGCCACCAGATGCTCTGCTTTAGAAGAATGGGCAATCTCCTCCTGTGTGATTAACTGCCTCTGAAAACCCTCCAGAGGGTCAACTATGGGTTGGTTCCGACTACACAGTACACAACAACAAAAATGAAAGTAAAAAAGGAAATTCTGATACTCTCTATGAAATGAATGAGCTGTGAAAGCATTGTGCTGAGTGAAATAAACTAGTCACCAACAACCTGCGTTATGCGGATGACACACCCCTGCTTGCTGAAACTGAGGAGGTCCTGAAACGCTTGCTGCAGAGGGTCAAGGACTGCAGCCTCCAATAGGGATTGAAGCTCAATATCAAGAAGACAAAGATTGTCACCACTGGGCAAATTGGCAGCATCAGTATGGATGGTGAAGAGATTGAGATAGTTAACAGTTTTAGTTTATTTGGTTCCACAGTCAACACTGTTGGTAACAGCAGCCAGGAAATAAAGAGACAAATTGCATTGGGAAACTCAGTTGTGAGGGACCTCCTAAGAGTCCTGAAAAGCAATGATGTGAGGCTGGAGACTAAGGTGCGCCTGATCCATGCTATAGTCTTTACAATTGCGTGCTATACATCAGAGAGTTGGACAGTGACTAGGGATGATAGAAAGAGAGTTGATGTCTTTGAGCTGTGGTGTTGGAGAGGAGTTTTAAATGTACTATGGGCTGCTAAGCAAATGAACAGGTTCGTCCCAGAGAGGGTAAAACAAGACTGCTCCTTGGAGATAAGGATTAGGTAGCTTTGTCAGACATACTTTGAGCATGTTGCAAGGAGGGACTAGTCCTTGAAGAGGGATGTCATGCTTGGCAGGGTGAAGGGACAGCACACAGAAGAGGAAGACCCTCAATGAGATGAATTGATTCAGTAACTGGGGTAAATGGGGTAGGCATGCCAGAGATACTGAGTTTGACACTGGACAGAGCAGGGTTTAGGGGTGTTGTACATAGGGTAGCTATGAGTCGCAGATTAATTGATAGCACATAACAACAACAACAAAGAGCACAAATTGTTTTGATCTTATTGTTGTAAAATATCTAGAATAAGAAAATGCTTATTAGCGACAAAAAGTTAATTTGTGATGACCAGAAGCTGTTGAGCAGCCGTTGGGTGCTATTTCTTATACAACAGTGAGGTTTTGTTAAGGATGACGGACAAGTTTGGAAATGTGGCGGTGGTTATGCAACCCGGCTGACTTAAATGAATGCGCTGAATTGTACACATAAAAATGCGAAGATTTAGATAGTGGTGAGAAGTAAGGAAATCAAATCAACAAGAACCCAAGACATAATGATTCAATCAAAAACTCTGTGAAACTACATAAGAAATAGAAAAAGGAAGAGGAATATGTGTAGTAAAAGCACAGGGAAGAAAGAGCATGAAATCCTCTTAAGCCATAGCAAGAAACCAATAGATAAAACACTAGAAGTGAAAAGAAATGTGGCCATCCAGCATATTATGGGCCAACCAGGCAGTAAAAGTCATGAGGAGGAAACTTTTGTTTCATTGTGCTTTAAATAACAAATCTATCTGATTTTACAAGCACATGTGATCAGTGGGAAATAATTATAAGTCTTTAACTGTAGTAACCTGGAAAGGGTTAAACTGGGTGGCTCCTTGGAGGCAAGGATTCTGAGGCTCCGTCTAGCATACTTTGGACATGTTGTGAGGAGAGACCGGTCCTTGGGGAGGGACATCATGTTTGGTAGGGTGGAGGGACAGCACAGGAGAGGAAGACCCTCTATGAGGTGGATTGATTTAGTGACTGGGATAATTGGAATGGGAGTGTCAGAGACAGTGCGATTGGCACAGGACAGAGCGGAGTTTTAGGGCTGTTCTACATAAGGTCACTATGAGTCGCAAATGACTCAACGAAGGCACATAACAACAACAACTGTAGTATCAAATTTCAAAGCACCTCATAAAAATAAGGGAGGAAACAGCAAAGCTTCAAAAGATCCTGTACATTTTTTTTATCTTCATAATATAATGGTTTTTTAACAATAAAAATATTATATATTACTCAGCAGGTAAGATATTTAATTTTGTTTTCTAAATACCAGAGTAAAATTGTTAATATGCACTCTGTTGATCTTATGTCTTCGTGTACCTCCTTACACCTATGAAATGATTCTTCTAAAACTCTATAGTATCTTAATTACCATATTATTATTCATTCATACTTGACTATTTGTGACATGCTCTAGTGCCACTGTGGTTAAGACATTTGACTATGAGCTGAAAAGTCACTGTTTGGAAAGCACAAGCTGCTCCATGGAAAAGAGATACGGCACTCTGCTTCTGCAGCAATTTACAGTCTTGGAACCCCGAAGGTGCAAGTCTACTCTGCCCTAGAAAGTAATTATGAGTTGAAAACAACTCGATTACAGTGGGTTAATAAAAAGAAATTATTAGGACAACACCTAATAAAATTATTTTTTCTGGCATTATATTTTGTTAGAATGCTGACTATCAAAAACCTATCCATATAAATTTATTTATTTTGGCTCATTTTTATATTTAGCCAAAGACTTGTAAAACTTGGATTTGATGCTCTATGAAGATATTATATGACATATTTGAAGGACATTTTTTAAAGTGTGAAACCATAAATATTCTGATTCACTGCTCTCTTGTATGTACTAAAAAAAGACTTTGCACAACCACTAATCAGGTGATAGGTTTTCTATCTCACTGAAAATTTCATTTGATAAATAACCTTCAGATTTAAATGCAAACTGTGGATATCATTCATAGATTCTAAACTTGTCCTTGAAGTCTAAATGGGCAAAGAAAATAGCTAAAACAGTTTTCCTGCCATTAACACTCTATTTCTCTCTCTTTGAAGGTGAGTTAAAACTTTAATATATATATATCTTAAATATATATAATATTTATATATACATATAAATATTATCTATAAATATTTTACATATATATATATTGCAAGTGATTGCAAAGACCATGGCTTGTTTTGGGTGCACCTTAGTCTCCAGACTGACACTGTTGCTCTTTTGTACTTTGGAGAGGTCTTGAATCACAATAAATTGTGGCTAACCTTGAGGAAAATGGGAATCTCAGAACACTTGATCATGCTTATATAAAACCTACACTTGGACCAAGAAGCAGTTCTCAGAACAGAGCAAGGAAACACTGTAAAGTTCAAAATAAAGGAAGGAGTGCATCAGACAGAGATGGATCCTGTCCCCATACCTTTTCCATCTGTATGCAGAATAGATCATTTGGGAAGCAGGGCTTTATGAGGAGGAGTGTGGCGTCAAAATTGGAAGACTCATTTACATCCTATGATATGCAGATGACACAACCTTGCTTGCTGAACCTGAAGAAGACCTGAAGCACTTGGTGCAAAAGATCAAGGACTGTAGTATTCAATATGGATGAAACTCAACATCAAGAAAACAGGGATTCTCACCACTGGGCCAATTGGCAGCACCATAATAAATGGAGAAGAGACTGAGGTTGTTAGCAATCACAGCTTGCTTGGATCCACAAACAATACTCTTAACACAAGCAGTCAGGAAATCAAAAGATGAACTGCATTGCTTTGTCTCCTTTGATGTTGAGTTTCAATCCATATTGAAGGCTATGGTCCTTGACCTTCTGCATGTACATATACACATACATAAACATATACATATAAATAGACATATATATTGTTTTGGTGATCTAGTGGTAAAAAGCTGTGCTGTAATCCCAAAGGCACGTTGTTCAAATTCATCAGCTGCTCTGAGGGAGAAGGATGGGCAAGCTCCTCCCATGTGATTAAATGTCTTTGAAAACTCGCTGGAGAGTCAGCTATATGTTGGTCCTGACTCCAGGGTGCACAACAATATATACATATGCATGTCATCTCTTACATATTAGAGAATTTAGTCTGAGGATGTTAACTATGACTAAACTTTGAGATAATTTATAATTTCCCCTATTCATTTCACATTAGACCATTAACACTTATAGGAAAGTAACTATGTTTCATTATTTATTTATAGCAAATACATTCCCTTGCCTATCCAAACTTTGTATACACAGGCACTTATCTTAATGTGGTTATTGTAGTGAAAGACAACATTAGAATTATGACCACAAAATATGGCATGAGACTGGCATAAATGGAGATCAGGGGCAAAGAGACTTTGCATTTCTGGAGGAAAGAATGAGGAAAGTATTAAGACACAGAATTGGTCAAAAATGTAATTTAGGTTATCTAGAGTTTGTTTTTATTCATTATTAAAGTTTCTTGATAATAATTTTACTTTTGTTGTTAGACTTCATCAAGTCAGTGACCCAGTAGCAACCGATCAAAACCTTGTCCTATCCTGTGCCATCATAATGCTCTCCAACAAGCTCTACCATGTAGGAACTATGCATACTTCCCTCTGTATCCTAATTAGTACCTATACTATAGATAGTACTTAGCACCTACTGTTAGATAGAGCACACAGAATCACAGTCTTCCAAAGCTGTACTTTGATAACTAAGATGCATCTTACTCAAACCAGGGTATTTGCAATGGCATATGCATGTGAAAGCTGGATAATGAATAAATAAGACTTAAGAATTGATGCCCCTGAATTCTGAGGTTGACAGAGAATATGGACTCTGTCATAGACTGCCAAAAGAATGAGCAAATTTATCCTGGAAAAAGTAAATAGAGAAGGTTCCTTGGGTGCAAAGATGGCAAGATTTCATCTCACATGATTAAGGCCAGTTATCAGAAGGGGCTTATCTCTGGAGAGATAGAAAGACATTACCATTTTTGGAAAAGAAAATTAATATTGCAGATGGAATTAAGGTTCTAGTCAGCTCACCTTGCAATGGGGAGATTATCCTGGATTATCTGGGTGGGCAAAATTTAATTTTAAAGCTCAGACTCTAACGTATTGCTGTCAAGTTAAATATGCTAACTCATAGCAGACCATTTAGCAGGTTTGGGGAAGCTGTGAGAGAGGGGTTGGGGGCTCTGCAAAATATGTGTAGAGTTTCTCTTTGGAGTGATGAAAACAATTAGGAAATAAATGTAAGTGAAGCTTAAAATTACATTATGTTATTGCATTACACACATTTAGAAAAGTGTATATTGATATATTAATTTAAAGAAAATTAATAAAATAGAAATATTATTCAGTTTCATATTAAATATTTTACTATAACTAGATTCTTTTAAATTGTCAACAAATGACAAAAAGGGGGGGGGGAATCTAAAGAAATAAGTTAAGCCACTTCAGATATTTTCACTGTCCCATAATGTCAACTGAATTGAAAACAACATTGGTATGTTCCAGTCTCTGAAATTTACTGTTCAATAGCTGGAAATCTAGAACGCCTATTTGGAAATAATTTCTCTTCACTGACCTGCAACCATCCTCCTTTGGGATAGTTCTCTGGTTGTTATTTCCTGGAATTCCTATTGCCAAGATATCCTTTTTAAAAATTTACAAGTTGCTTTTGTTTATCAGTGTTACTTATATGTATTTTAGGCGAAAGTCTCTTTTAGTTGTTTGTGATTTAAAATAAAAACAAATCTATAAATAGTAAAGCATAAATACACACTCTGAATGTAGACAGATAATCTTTTATATATTTAAGTAACATATACTAGATACCTACATTACCCAAATATCGCCTGATTTTTTTAAAAAGAAACAGTTTATATCACTATACTTTTATGAAAGATCTATATTAGTAACTGCTTTGCTAACAAAAATCTCTAAATAAGAGGAAGGTTTTTTAAATGAAACAAACATAGCATTTGCAAATAGTTTTTAGTGTTTGTTTTGTGGTAAAGAAGCAACGCACATCCTGAGAAACAAGTGATATCGCCCACCCCCTTCCTCAGGATGATCTTGGCACCAAGTCACCAGTTTTGGATGGAGTCTATGGTCCAAAGACCATATGTAGTAGTTTTACTTTGGTGTTACTTGGTATGATTTGGTAGGTTATTTTTTGAGGTCTTGGAATGCTCAAAATTTTTCCCTACATCAACTAATGATAAGTGCTTCCTCACTTGTTGCCATTCTGGCATGCAAAATCTTTCGTAGAAATACAGTAAGAAAATGTTTCATAGACAGTACAGGGAGTGGGAACAGGCACTCATGTATTAGCCTTGGGTCAGGCACTGAGGATCCAAAGAAGAATGAGACATGGGTCTCTGACTTCAAAAAGATCAGAAAGTGTAGAGAGAAAACTGAAAACAAATTCATTGCTGCTAAGTAGACACTGACTCTTAGCTAACACTCCATCTTATCTTTCTATCCACTGGGAGATTTGAACCACCAGAAAGTCTTGGTAAGACAAAAAGAATAAACATCTCAATAAGTTGGATTGGCATAGTGGATAAAAAAATGGGCTCAAACATAACAATGATGGTGAAGATGGCATAGGACAACAGGGTTGTGAATGTCAAATGAATGTTGCCCAGTAAAACAATCAGAACTAAAAATTCTGCATTATTCTTCCAAATGCATGACATTCTGCAAAAGGCAAAGCCATAGAGACATTGAAAAGATGAGTAGTTGCCAAGGTTTCAGGAAAAGGGGACAGTTGATGAATTGAGGTCACACAGTGGGTTTTCAGGGCACTGAAACTATTCTGGATGACACTGTAATAGTGGATGCATGGCAATAAGCATTTGTCAAACCAAAATAATTGTAATACACAAAGAGTGAGCCTTAATATAAACTTGTGGACTGCAGTTAATTATATGTCAACATCAGCTTATTGACTGTAACAAGGGCATCACCTTGATGTAAGATGTTGTAACAGAGGAAAGTGTGAGTTGAGATATAGAGCTACAAGCTTACTCTGGGTACCACTGTTAAGTTCACTTGTTCTGTAATTCTAATACTGTTCTACAAAATAAGGTTCATAACTTAAAAATACGAAAGCACATCTTGGGGGGAAAACATTTGGAAAGCTCTCTGAGAATGTGATCCAGAAAACTTTGTGTCAGGCAGCTGGGAGATGTTAGGGGCTGCCAAAATTTCAGTCCATGGCTTTAGAAAAATAGGGTAAAAACAGCAGTCATCAAATTTAAAAATCTGTTTAGTTCCAAGAGTAGGTATTAAATAGGAAGAAGACAGAGTAGATGGCTAGCATTTGAAATCAAAGGATGGCAGACCTGCACTGTTTCAGGCTGAGGTCATTGTGATTGAAGAAAGACCTTAGAGAATGTACACTAGTGTCAATGCAAGCTTCGTTTAGTTTCTGGAGAAGCAAAGGAATTTACGGTTTGGATGAATTCCACAAGCAAAGTGTTATTCTTCTCACTAGAGACAGAGAAAGAACTGACTTAGGTGAGTGAGTACAGAGAACAGTATGTGTTTGAATGTACATGCTAGGGGGGGTGTGTGTGTAACAGAGAGAAAGAGAGAGAGAGAGAATATGTTCAGTTTGATCCCTAATCCCTGCCTGTCCTTCTAAAAAACTGGAATATAACGCACATACCACCAAAATTCCTTTTAAAAAGTATACCAAAAATTCAAATGGGCTTTTATTCTTTTCATAAAGTTGTGCTTTGTTAATTACCACTCAAAATTCTACAATTGTCACTGTCCATTCCATCCTGAACACAGTAATATTTTTATGAATATATCTCAACCACATAGTCCACAAAAGAAGTGATCAGCAGGAATATACATGGCCTCTGGGAAGAATCTTTGATTTGTTTGTTTCTTTATGTGAAAATGCATCTCCCTCCTGTCAGCGTTTAAGAAGTTTGTCTTGTCTCCATCTATAACACAGACTGAAACTTTTAAAGCTTTTGAATAGAAGTCTGTCATTCTGACCTGAAAAAAAAATGAAATGCTAAAATGTACACATTTGGACTAAATAATGAAAAAGAGGTTGGAAGAGTGCACAGGAAGAGGCTAAAAAAAGGAGACTGTGGGCCAAAGGGATACAATAGGGAATATGAAAAAGTTTCTAGGGCACGGGAGAAAGACAATGTATTCTAGTGATTACCTTTATTAGCCTCTATTGGATCAGGAGCCAATTCATTAAACATTAATGGCAGGGGAATGCCATACATATATTATAAATAGCCATTAAGTTGAGACAGACAGCTCTGCACAGGGTCAGTATGAATTAATAAAAAAACTGAAGCTGGCATTTCAGAATCATAAAAGGGTAGATTTAGTAGAAAATATTCAATAAGGATGGGGAAGAACAGTGTATATTACACTATTTGTCTGAAGAACAAACTAAAAAATGAGAACAAATTTACCATAAAACTAAAAATACCCTCCATGAAACACTTATTTCTTGAAAATGGATGTCACTTAACACTTAAGAATCTTAGGACTTTGCTGCGTGACATTGGCAAACGGAAAAATGCAAAGACAAAGGAGAAGTAGATAGTCAGCTAGAAATCAGATAAAATGTTAATGAAAACAGAATGACTTCACTGGAAACATACAGCTCCATACGTGAAAGCAACAGAACTAAGATTACTAGCAGATGAAGTCTAGTTTCACATTTCTCCACTGTGTTAACCCTGTCCCCTACTTCACTTAATTAACTATATTTGTAAGGCAGGTGATCTACGAAAGAAACAATTTTGTTAGAGCTTGCTCTATAAATTTGCACTGTTTAGAAAGTGAAACTATGTAAACAAAAGTGTGGTACTGACAAAGAATTACTTTTTGGTAACAAGTTTTCTTCATATTCTTTGCTCATTCATACTCATCTTTTTTTTTTTTACTAATGTAAAGAAAAGAATTAAGAGAAATTTTTGTAAAATTTTTTTGCTATGTTTCTAGAGTGATAACACTTGGACTTCTTCAGAATTTCACTGGGGTAGCTATTATGACACAGAATCAATATGGCCCTGGTTTAAAAAATGATCAAAAAGTGGGAAATAAGGAAGGAGGTAGTGTTTAGAGCATGGCAATTCAAAGTCACACGAAGATATTGTTTAAGGACTTCACGCAAGAGTGAGTCTATTCTCTGACAGAATATGCTTGGGTTTGATTTTGTTGTATCCTAATTGATTACTATTTTATGCAAAAAGCATTGTGCATATGGAGCTCAATGGCTCAGTACTCAATGATCTGGGTTGCTAACCAAAAGAGTAATGGTTTGAACTCACCAGCTCCTGTTCAGGAGAAAGACAGACAGAAAACTCTTCTTGAACAAAGATTTTCAGCATCTGAAACCCATAAAAGGATTGCTATGAAATCAACTTGAGAGTAGTGGGCATCTCTCTCTCTGTCTCATACATATAACTACACAAACCTTATATAGTCCATAAAGTTTATGTCTATCATTTGCAAACAACACAATTTATTTGCTCATTAGTTTCCTATGCAGGCTATATATGCTACATGTATGTGTGCATTATTTATGTACATGTGTTATGTGAAAAAATATAGTAATGACTAACCAGCATGAAGTGATGTTACAGGCTAACTTATCTAGTATGAAAGATAACAACAAATGTTATGGTTTTATTGCTTTGCAGAACAGCAACAGTTCTACTATGTAATCCAACAGGCTTATGTAGACAGTTTCTCACTCTCATTCTTCCTTTCTCTCGCTCTCCCTCTCTCTCTCTATGACCTCTCCACTCTCTCTCTTTCCCTCTTTCTTCTCCTTTCCTTTCTCTCGTCTTTTTAAACAAAGCCCATTTTTCAAAAATAAGTGCTTTTACATTGTTTTGGTTCCTACACCAAAGAATTATTAAATCTTGGCATGTATTTTCATGTTTTTAACTTTTTGAAATAATACTATCCTTTATTAAGCATTTAAAGGAAAATTTCCAAGAAATAACCAGTAGTGCTCTCATAATTCTGTGCAAACCAAACAAGGTTTGTATCAATTACTTTGTGGCTCAGGCAGGCTACGGCTAATGAGACAAGAGATAACAGTAATATTTATTAACAAAGCAAAAACTTCTCCATTTTTAAAGTATTTACATTTCAAATATTGCTTTAGGTGCAGAATACCAAAGAGCAATATGAACAAATTTTCAGTGTTTAAAAATTGAATTGTTTCAAGTATTTATATTCATGCCAGAAATAAATTTACATTACTTGAGCTATCTATCACTATAAGATTCCACCAGCACTTCAAGAAATATACATTTAAGTTACATTACAGAATAAGATATATGAACTATAGATTAAAGGCAATATTAATTGGTACCAACATTCCAGATAAGGAACTTAGTCTCTCCATGAAGAGACTGATTACCCGATCACAAAATGGGCAAAATAAGTTAAAAGATTCTTCACAAAGGAAGACATATGGATGGCCAAAAAACACATAATGAAATGTTAAAATTCACTAGCAATTAGGCAGATGCAAATCAAAACAACCATGAGATACCATCTTACTCCAGCAGCAATTGGCAAAGTCAAACAAATCAGCAGACAACAAATGGTGGAAATGATGTAGAGAGATTGGAACTCTTACACACTGTTAGTGAGATTGCAGAATGGTACAACCAATCTGGAAGGCTTTTTTTTTTCCTATTTTTTAAAATTTGTTATTAATTTCAATTAAAATTTACAGAGACTTTGGATTTCCATTCATTCACTGTTGTACTTTTCTCCCCTCCCAACCTTCCCCCCCAGTGAATTGCCCTCTTGGAAAAGTAAAAGAAAAATTCTTCCATTGTTTTACAATCCCTCCCCCCAGGTCCACTCCACTACGCAGCCTTCACTCTGGACTCCTATCATGACAAAAATACCTAATCACATATCCCTTCTAAACCGTTTTCTCCCTTATCTGTTTCAGTGCAGCACACATTATTGAACCCATCTTTCTCAGTCTCCCCCCAACCCCGAGGTCAGTCCTGTTTTACAACAGTGGCACCATGACGTATTTGTCCTTTTGTGACTAAGATACTTCAATTTGGAAGGTTTTTGGCATTTCCTCAAAAGCTAATCATAGAAAACCCAAATGAACCAGCTATTTCACTGCTAGGAATATATCCCAAGGAAATCATATCTGGGACACAAATGAACATTTGTACCCATATGTTTATAGTAGCATTATTCACATCAGCAAGAAGAGGATAGTAACAGCCCAAGTGCTTATCAACAAATGAATGGATTGAGACATTATAGTATATACATACAATGGAATACTATGCAGCAGCACCTAGGAGTAATAAGTTGCAAAATATTATTTAATTTGGGAGATACTAGAGAGTAATTTGCTGAGTAAGACATCTCATTCACATAAGGATAAACATTGCATAGGCTCACTACTGTGAAAATAGGATATAATTGAGTAAGATATTTATAACTGTTCAAAATGGAAAGAAGGAAAAGGAGAAGAGGGGGGAATCACTGGAATAGAAGAGGTTAATGAGTGGGTGTGAAGTGTGTGTGAAGTAATGGGGTTCAGTGGGGACTGGAGGAGGTAGAATGACAGCAGGCATAGACCAATGGTAATTGATGATATAAATTATGGTGAGTTTATTGTTAATGTGACTAAACTGTACTAATATATAAACTATTCAATATCACTAATCTAGATGCTGCAGTGAAGTGATTTTGAAGATGTAATTAAAGTCTCAAGGAGCTCTGGTGGCCTTGTGGTAATAAGCTGTGCTGCAGTCTCAAAGGCAGGTAGTTCAAATCCACCATCTGCTCTATGGAGAAGGATGGGCAATCTCTTTCCAAGGGATTTACTGCTTTGGAAAATCTGCTGGTAGGTCAGCTATGGATCAGTCCCAACTCAACAGCACACAACAACAATTAAGGACTCTAGGTAGTTGACTTGGAGTTAGATAGTTTACCTTAGGTGAGCCTGAGATAGTTTACTAAGGTAAACTAAGGTGAGCCTGGCATTATCAGTTGGAAGGATTAAAGGAGGCTTTAAGGTGGATTTAGACATTTCCTGGGAGAGAGCCTATGGACAGCAAAGTTTATGGGATACCAGGTAGCCTGTCATCTTCGATTGGCCATTTGAGGTATGCCTGCTATTTTCTGACTCCGTGCTCTTGCACAAGTAATTTCTAACATTGAAGTCAAGGCAGAGCTTGCTTATTTATAACATGGAGATGTTATTAGGTGTGTTTTCTGTTTCTGAGGGATGTTAGAAGGATAAAATGAAATAGAGGAAGGAAAGATCTTTCAATGTGCCACAATGGATACTGGAGGTTTTCTTTCTAGTTATTAATTTCGTCTTCTTTATCTTCTTTTCTTGGTATAACAATGTCCATAGATATTTTTAATCTTTCAAGTAACTCATATAGATACACAGACAGACAGATAGATATAAATATAGACATAGAAAAATATTTACATCTCCTACTTAATTACAAAACTTACTGCCATTGAATTAATTTGACTCCTTGGGCCCCTGTCAGGTTTGCGTGGCTCTAATTTATTAATGGTCAAAAATCAAAACAACATAGCAGCTCGTATTATGAAAGACACTCTAACTCTGTCTGCATTTATTCCACTTCGAATATCGTTAACTCTTTCATTGATATAACTTTTGCTCATTATTGCTGCATGTGTCAGAGTATTTAAGACAGTAAAGACAAGTGTAGATTTTTATTCCTCCTTTCTTATAGAAAATTAGGTATTACACGTACCATTCCATTTCTTTGTTTATTTCAACTAACAACAGAGCTGATATGTCTTTTATTTTCAATTTAACAACGTAGCTATCACACATGGAGCTGTGATGGCCTAGTGGCAAGAAACTGTGCTGCAATCCTTGAAGATATGCAGTTTGAGTCCCTTAGCTGCTCTGTGGGGGAAGGATGGGCACTTTCCTCCGATGCAATTAATTGCCTCTGAAAACCCACTGGAGGGCCAGCTATGGGTTTGTTCCAACTCAATGGTACATAACAACAATAATAACAAGCTATCACACAACTGTAAAAAGAGATAATTCTGTTTGACAGCTGCATAATACTTCATGACTTATATTTGGGTCCCTTTTAACTTGGCACTATTTCAAACAATATACACAGAGAATAAACTTTTACATGTTAAATCATAGCAGGCAGGCTTTACTGTAGGATAATTTCTACAAATAGGATTGCAAGTTCAAAGGGTAAATGCACTTGAATATTTTTTTAATATCACAACACTTTAAATTTTAATTACTGTTACTTAGGTAACACTGGTTATCTCTTCATATCCAGTGAGATCATTGGAGCTTTTTTTTTAAGGAATAGTCTTTGTAGTCAGTTCTCTAATAATTGTTGTTATTGCTGTTGTTAAGTGTCATCGAGTTGTAGGAGACTCATATCAACCCTATGAATGAAAGACCTGGACACTTGTGTAACTTTCATCCTTGCTCCATCCAGGTTCATAGGGTTTCTGGAGGCAAGCTATTTCGAAAGTAGATGCCACTCCTGCTTCTAAGTTTGTTTTAATTGGGAAGCTCCACCAAACACTGTCCACCATGGGTAAGCATTATCACATTTGACTCATCAGTGTCACAGTGTTCAGCTTCACAGCAACCACGAGTTACCTCTGTACAGCAAGCATATAGACCAAGGCTATATGACCTAGAAGAATGACCAAAAACAATTAAAAACAGGCCTGAGGATCATGGATTAAGGTCACCTACTTTTGACTTGGTAGCATCACTTTCTGTCCACTAGGCCAACTGAGCTCTCTTTATGCTATTGTCTCTAATTATAGCTACTTAAATAATTTTGCAAAAACTTAATGGCTTAATATAATATTTTGTGCACTGCTCGGAAGTTTGGGCAGATCTTAACGGGAATAGCTCATCTCGACCTTACTTGTTCTCAGCCTCTGTGACTCAAAAATTCCAGTACTAGCTGTTTTCTTCGATATGTTGTTGTTAGGTGTCACAGAGTTGGAACCAACTCATATTTGACCCTCTGGCGGTTTTTCAGAATTCCCATCTCTTTCTTGTTGAGCAGCTGGTGGACACAAACTGTTGCCTGCTTTTGGGTTGGCAGCACAACTTGTTACAAATAGGGTACCAGAACTCTCTCTTGGATACAGGCAGTGGATGACAAAGTTTGCCTAGGTTCAAGAGAAGGAAAAAAAAACTGACCCAAACCCCTTTGCTCACAATGGTGAGGTTCTAAAAGACTGTGCGAGACTGAATGTGTAGTTTTGGCCATTTTTAGAAAGCATAATCTACCATGATGTTCTTCAGTTATTTTTCTGTTGGATCACAATTAGAGAAATTATCCCTATGTATGCAAAAGCAGTTGCATATATATTTTTTGGTAAATAAGTGTAATTTTACCATTATTTTTATGCATCATTTTTTCCTAAGTAACTTGGCACTCCATAGCATGTGAATTTTACTGAAAGAGCATTGAATTTTTAATGAAGTACTTATAAGGGACACTTTCAATGCCAGCACTTATTAGCTAAGTAATTCGCTGTAATTCTCTCAGTATCCAATCTTTTTCTCACATAAACGGATATTTGCAAGTTTAGTGTATTGTGGCATCAAACTGAGCTGCCTCTAGGTTTCCCTTCTAAGTAGCTGGCTAATCTACTATAGCAACCAAAATGAAAATGTTATTTAAAAATCAGACAGGAGAGCAACAGAGAGAGGCAATGTTTGCTATTTAAATGATGTTTTTATATCACTGGGTTTAGACACTGTACAGATACACTGTTTCATTTCGTTTTCTTTTGCTTTAATGCCACTGAAAGGTCAAGGAATAATCCAGAGATCAACTTGCCATTCCACACATGCTGCCACCCCCAATTTGGGAATATAAATATAAAATCAAGTTTACCCAAGGTCTTCCCCAAAAGTGTCAAGGCCTCAGATCTTTTCACATCTAAGCAGGCAGAAAGGGGCTTGCTTCAAATAAATGCCATACAAATTAGCCTCGTGATGACTCTTTTATCTTTTAATATTTTTTTTTCCTATTACCAGGAAGGGAGATGAGCCAGTGGCAAGACGCAGATTCTACTACTGCTTTTTTTCACAGATAAAAGTTTCCAAAACTTGTCCTTTCAAGTAAGTCCCTTTAAGACTGAGCTCAGTCATTTCTAAAATGAGGATGAGAGTGCCTCCCTCCCTACCTGACAAGGTTAATGTGAAGCTCAAATGAGATCTCTTTTCCTTCTTGTCACGTTGGAATAATGAGTGTTACATCTAAGATTGTTGTTGTTGTTGTTAAAAGCCATTGAGTATAATTCATAGCAACCCTATGCACAACAAAAGTGAACCCTGTCCTACCTTGTGTCATCCTTATCATCTCTGATACGCTTGAGCCCATTGCTGCAGTCACCTTGTCAATCCACCTTGATGGGGGTCTTCCTCTCCTTCTCTAATTTGACCCTGCTTTACAAGAGACTGACCACCTTTCTCCAGCGGAGCAGCTGGTGAATTCAAACTGTGGACCTTTTGGTTAACAATCTAATATGCTATGCCCTATAAAAGCAGAGCTTCTTGTGTTGAACTACATAATAAAGAATTGTGAGAACAGGCTGGAAAGGCTTTCTGGATTTTAGAGTCACTTCTAGACTAAGTATTTCTTTTTTCTTGATGTCATATTTGCTAAGAAGTAGAATAAATATTATGCAGCACAGCATGCAGGAGAAACTATTTTGAAAATCACTACCTAACTTGGGAGGGACTGGAGAGTATTAAATTAAGTGAACTAACTCAGTGCCATAAGGACAAATATTGCATAAGGCCACAATTATAGAAATAGAAAGATAACTAGTAAAATATATATGGAAATCCAAGGGGGGGCGGGAAAGGCGAAGCAGACGGTGAGGATGGGCAGGAGGTAACAGGGGAGGTGGGAGTGTAGTCATAGGGTCATGCAATTTGATGGGTGGAAGGGTGGGGTGGGTAAACAAAATGGGAAAGATTCATTTGTAAAAAGCAATGTATATGAACTTTGTAAAGTAAACCAGTATAACATAAAACTTCTTTTAAAAAGAAGAAGAAAATAGCCTCTACCCATAACCTATTAGGGAGCCCTGGTTTCCTAGTGGTAAGAAGCTGCACTGCAATCCCGAAGGCAGCTGGTTCAAATCTACCAGCTGCTCTGCAGGAGAATAATGGGCACCCTCCTCTAAAGTGATTTAACTCCCTCTGAAAACTCTCTAGAGTGTGAGCTATGCATCAGCTCTGACTCAACAATACACAACAACAACAACCCATAAACAGCTTCCAGATGAAGCACATGCATCATCTTATGGCAGAAGGTGGACAAGAACCATTGACCTCTTGGTGAGCAACCCGGTAAGTAACACATACTACTTTCTTACATTTTAGAATTTAAGAAGAACAAATGAGGAAAAGGGATAGACATTATTTCAACAGTTGTCAAATCCCATGCATAAATGTTAAGTACAAGGGGGAAAGAAGGAAAAGTAAAAGTAAAGAACGTTTCTGCTTTTATTTCTAAGGTGATGAAAATAACACATTTCTTCAGGAGCGGCTGGGATCCCACCCTGCTCTGTCATTTACTGGTGAAATGACCTTGGGAAAAGTACATAGCCATCTGTATCAGCTTTTTGCTTCTACTGACCAAATTAGATCTGAATTCGGTGACCTACACCACCACAAACCACCATTAGCTTACACTGGTTCTAGGGTCCGGGAACTTTGCAGGAACTTGGCTGAGTGGCTCTGTTATGGCTGAATAAAATATGGAAAAAGGAAAAATGTAAAGCAATATCTCATAATGCTGCTGGAGTCTGTTGCCTTGACTTATTTCTGAGGTGAACTATACAGCTACAGTTGAACAGCCTCATAAGGTTTCGAAACTCTTTGGCCTTTCACAAGCAGATTGTAAGATCTATTTTCTGATATACTTCTTGATGGGTTTGAACTGTCAATCTTTAGGATAATAGTTGAATGTTTAACCATGAATGTTGCTCGTGGACTCCATTTAACTACTGGTGAAAAACAAATAACATAGAAACTCCATGTGACTCAGCTCATCTATGACTAGGAATATATCTCAAGGAAATTAGAACTGAGACACAAATGGAGATTTGTACACCAATGTTCATAGCAGAGTATTTACCATCGCAAGAACAAGGTAACTGTCTAAATGTCCAACTGCAACTGAATGGATTGAGAAATTGTGGTAGGTACATTTAAACATTGGAATACTATGCAGCACTCAGGAGCAATAATTTTGAAAAATATTACATACATAACTTGGCAGTAACTGGAGAGCAATACACGGAGTGAACTAACTCAGACTCATGAGGACAAATACTGCATAAGACCATTATTGTAAAAATAGAAGGACAGCTAGTGAAACATGCATGGGCAGAAGGGATGGGAGTAGAAGGGTGAGAATGGAAATGGGTGAAGCCATTGGATTGCACAGTTTGGTGGGTGGAGGGAGAGGGGAAGAAAATTGGGAAGAATCTGTGTGAAAAGACAGGGTAATGATGGGCAAGGTCCAATGGTGATTTATTTTATAAAACATAATGCATGTGAATGATTGTATGAAACATAATGTGAATGAAGAATAGTGTGAAACACAATGTATACAAACTTTATAAACAAAACAAAAACACCCCAACAACAAATAGCAACTAAAAAGACAAATTTTAAAAACCTATTTACTTTCTATAAACATTCATTATAAAATCACAATAAAATTCTTAAAAGATAAATTTTAAAAGTTCATCTTCTAATTTCCACAAGGCCCTTCATTATAATGCTAACTTCTAGTCCATTCTAGTCATGAGTTGGGGTGACTAATTTGGGAGGTACTTAGGAATAGGGGTTTTATCTTATTCCTCTCAGCAGTATGTCTAGCACTATGATAAGAATAAGAGAAGGACTCAATCATCAAAAATGAAGAGAAGGTATAATGTGAGGCTATATGTAGCTTTAAATCAAAATGAGAGAGAAATTTAAAGAAAGACAACATTGCTTATTATTATATGAAAAGCTGTATTTTCATTGTCTCTCTCCCTCTCTCGCTCTCATGTGTATTACGTGTGTGTGTGTGTGTGTGTGTGTGTGTGTGTGTGTGGTTACTTAGCTGGTAGATACATGAATCCATTGGCAACATAAGCTCATGTATTATTTCTAAGGACAGTACTTTTTTAATTATTAAATTTTATTAATTTTAATGAACATTTACAGAGATTTTGGGTTTTCATTCATTCATTGTTGCACTATTTTCTCTACCCTCCTCCACAGTTTGTTCTTCTCCCCCCCCTTGAAAGTCTGTTTTAATTGTCCATTTGCCACAGTGCTTGTCAAAGCCAGTTCTGCTTACTCTCCTTTGTCAGTGTGTCCTTTGCCATTCCCTATCACTCCTCCCTGAGAGAGACTTCACCCTGATTCATAAGGAAAAGGGTATGGCATATTCTCTTAGCTACTTCCTGCTGAAAAGGGACGCTCTGGGTTTCAGGGTGAAGTTCTTCTCTCACTACGCAAAGGAACAGTACTTTAAAAAAAAAATTACAAAATACATAGTGGTACTGAGAAAACAAATTATAAATTATCTTGACATACAGCTATCGAAATATTTTTAAAACCTGGAGTCAAGGATTCTGAAGCTTCGTCTGACATATTTTGGGCATGTTGCAAGGAGGAACTGGTCCCTGGAGAGGGACATCATGTTTGGGAGAGTGGAGAGACGGGGCAGGAGAGGAAGACCCTCGATGAGATGGATTGATTCTGTGATTGGAGTGGTGGGGATGAGTGCATTTGAGATGGCTAGGTTGGCACAGGATAGAATGGAGGTTAGGACTTTTGTACATAGGGTCGCTATGAGTCACAAACAACTCAATGGCACATGACAACAATAACATGTGTGATAAAGTGAGATATGTGTCTTTTTCCAGACTTTAAATAATGAGACCTCAATGGCAGGCCTAATCACTGCTATATTTTCAAGAGAGAAGCCTGAAAAATTATTTTGAGATGTCTGTAATATGATTAGATGACGGCAGTAAGTGTGACTAAGGCACAAGTGTTGCCAACACTACTGCGGACTGGTGCCTACATTCAACCTTGAAAGAAATGCTAAATTTCAGTTACTGTCAATAAAGATGTAATTTGTTCTGATCCAAGTTACGGTAAGAATTCCATGCATGGGCTCAGAGGGAATTTTGAAGCTGAACTTCTAACTTATCTTGTATTTGAAAATAAAAGAAAGACGATCAATTCTACCACAGAATATCCTCTACAAATAAAATCATTTTCTTCTCATTAAATTTCCTACTGTACACAGGATTTTCTAATGCCTTCCATGATATGCACTTTTTAAAATAATCACTCTTTCAATTGGACAGATACCTATATAATGCTTTCATTTGAATGCCATTTAATGAATCTTTAGACCTAGATAAATGGATTTACAGGAGTGGTACATTAAAAGGCCATTTTAAGTTTTGGATCGAAAGGACCTTTAATTTATAGCTCCAGAAAATATCCATTCTATGGCTCAAAGATCCTTGTGGATTATAAAAGAGAAAATGACTAACAGAAAAGGAATTATTCACCACATTATTAAACATGACAAAAAGCTTCTGAATTGGAGCTTAAAACGGGCTATTTAAGATTCCAGCAAACCCTGAGACTTTGGCAACAAAAATGTTCAAAAGCCTTTTATAGTTGCTGTCAGATTTCTGTAAAGCATTTGAGATTCCTGTGAACTTATTTATATAACAAGCTAAAACCTGAAGCCGACTTGAAAGTGTTTCTTTTCTAATTATGTAGAATTGGAAATGCCTAGAAATGATGTTCAGTGTTCTCCTAAGAATATCCGCCTGAAATGGTGGTTTGAGAACCGGTGTTCGGGAGAAGGAATGAGAGAGTAGCTGCTCTGGCTTATTATAAGGAGCTGTTACTCCGGAGATATACAAACTACAGTTTGGTGAAGTGGTTCCAGAGAACTGGCATTTAGCTATTCTCTCTGCAGCGGCACATTCTAAATGACTGCTCATATTGTTCCCTCCTGGCCCACTATAGGAGTTGATTCCTGAAGCTCTATATTTCATCTGTAATCATAGAGCAAAACAATTCAGAAGATAATGACCCAACCGGCTATCAGCTGACTAAGGCTCTTATCATAGTACTGTTACCGATGGGCCATCACCGGGCCGTCTCAGCTAACTCTCTAACCCCTCAATATTCCAATTTTACATCTGACTCCTCTATCTATAGTCAAAATGCATGACTAAGAGGCAGTAAAAATTGCCAATTCAATACTCCAAAGAAACATAACAACTTTGTTTGGGGAGAATGCTGTGGTTGCTCTATCCCTCGTCTCTGAGTTTATTCTACTCCGTTAGTTTGTGTGCAGCTATGATGCTGGAGTTTCAGGTATCAGGAGAGCCATCCTCGGTGGACAACTCTCAGTGGAACATGTATGTTAAGAAAGGTTAAAAAAACAACTATGAGATATCATCTCACCCCAGTCAAAATAGCAAAATTTAACAGAACAGCAAGCAATAAGGTTGTGGAGAAACTGGAACCCGGATTCACTGTTCGTGGGAGTGTAAAATGGTGCAACCCCTGTGGAAAGCAGTATGGCGCTTTCTCAAAAAGTTGCAAATAGAGATACCATTTGACCCTTACTATACCCAGAAGAGACCATAACTGACACCCAAGCAGATATATGCACACCCATGTTTATTGCAGCTTTGTTCACAATAGCAAGGAGTTGGAAACAACCTAAGTGCCCATCAACAAACGAATGGCTAGAGAAGCTGTGGTATATTCGCACAATGGAATACTATGCTGCATTAAAAAACAAGGAACTCATGCAATATTACTCAAAATGGTTGACTCTGGAGAACATTATGCTGAGTGAAATGTCCCAGTCACAAAGGGACAAATATTGCATGGTGCCACTGTTGTAGAATGGGACTGTCCTTGGGGTTGGGGAGAGACTGAGTAAGATGGGTTCAGTAATGTATGCTGCTCTGAAACAGAGAACGGAGAAAACTGTTTAAAAGAGATATATGATTCGGTATTTCGGTCATGACAGGAGTCTAGAGCGATGGCTACATGGTGGAGTGGACCTGGGGGAGGGTTTGTAAAATAATGAAAGAATCTTTTCTTTTACTTTGCCAAGAGGATAATGTCTGGTGGGGGGGAGCCTTGGGAGGGGACAAATCTACAACAATGAATGAATGGAAATCCAAAGCCTCTGTAAATTTTCACTGAAATTAATAACAAATTTAAATTAAAAAAAAGAATTAAGTTAGAGTAAGGATGGCAATGGAACCACCATACCTCTGTAACTTGATTTGTGCCACTATTAGAACCTCTACTCAGAATATTATTGCTTTTCAATTTTTGACTCATGCACTTTTAACTTGTTAGTTAAATTTGTATCTTCTAGGCTGCAACACTTCCATGATACATCTTCAAGGATATGAACATGTACGGCTAAGCACAATTGATAACAGTGCATCTAAATTCCAAAATCAATCTCCATAATAGTCTATGTGTTTCCTACTGCCAAAGGGGCCCTTTGGAGTAGTGAGAGAAGACATTTACCCTGAAACCCACAGCATCCCTTTTGAGTAGGAAGTAGCTAAGAGAATACGCCATTCCCTTTTCCTTATGAATCAGGGTGAAGTCTCTCTCAGGGAGGAGTGATAGGGAATGGCAAGGGACACACTGACAAAGGAGATTAATCAGAACTGGCTTTGACAAGCACTGTGGCAATTGGACAATTAAAACAGACATGGGGGGGGGGAAAGAAGAACGAACTGGGGATGAGGGTGGAGAAAACAGTGCAACAATGAATGAATGAAAACCCAAAATCTCTGTAAATACTCATTAAAACTAATAAAATTCAATGAAAATAAAAGAAGAAAGGTTAGAAACAAAGCCCTGGCTTGTCTGCTTCAAAACATCAGCCAATGAAAAACTGGAGAACCACAACCGAAAATTATCTAATGCCCCACTGGACTGTGAGTACCTGAGGTATGGAAGTGTTTACAATTTGCATAGTGGTCGCAACAATGAACTTGTGAAAAATGCCAACATTGTGAAAATAGCACAAGACTGGGCAATGTTTCCCTCTGTTGTACCTGGTGTCTTGTGAGATGTCAAATCCAGCTCATAAGGCTGAGATTGGCTCTTCCTAAAATGGCTCTTAATGATAGTTTTCCATAGCATTTCCAGCTCGCCGTGCCTCTACTCCATTCAAGCACAGATTAGAACTAAAAGCAAAATTGCTGGGATATACTAATGTCTGCTTTTTTTCTCCCTCTCTGGCTCTTCCAGAACATAAGTGAGCTGATCTGAGGCCAATTCCATATGGTAAGGAATCAAGGCCAAGAATTCAACAACCTTAGAAGAATGGAATCTTGCCTGCAATGCTAGGATTGAGCCTCGAAGCAGATTCTTCCTATTTGAGCCTTCGGATAACTAAAGACCAGCTAGAGACTTTAAACCAGAGAGGATCAGTGGCACCAGGTCCCTGTCCCACAGAAACAGAACAACAGTAAAGTTAGTTTAGGCCACTGATTTTGAGAACAATTTGCTAGGCAGCACTAGACACTATTGGTACTTTGAATATAATCATAAACTAGGCTCATTGATTCTTACAGAAAAACATAGATGTCAGCATCAAGATGTAAAATGCCTCACTTGGGGCCCGAGATCTAGCTACGAAAAGTCTAGAATCTGAATATGAATCCAGCTATTCCTAGCTCCAAATGTATTTGTTTCCCCCCAGATAACAGATTATGTACTTCCTGTTACTATATATATATATATATTTTTTTTCCCCCTAAAATGAAATGGTGTAAATATGGCTCTGAAAGAAGAGTAAAGACCAAAGAGGCATCGATTAGGTGTAATCAGGGCTCCTGTTACTTTTAAGACCCCTGATTCTTAGCATCCTGCAGTTTTGGGGATAAAAGAGTGATTGAAATACAGAGAGACCATCATCCCACACTTGCTGAACTTGAATAACTTGACTTGATCAATCTTCTATTCAAGGATATCTGGCTGGCTTTGCAGTAGAATTCTTAGGGAGATTTAAAGGTCTCTTCACACCTGAAAGTCCATGAAGGGCACATTAACATTGTATTTGGGGACTTTCACTTGAAGTCATCATTTCCACCTCTCCCGATCAGTCACTGTTTTGGTCAAGTCAGGGCCCAGGTTAGAGCAACAAACAATGAGAAGAGCTTCAACCACTACCAAGTTCTATCATGACCTTAAAAAAAATATTAAAACTCTATGGATGGGAGTAAAAAAGGGACCCTTTTTCTTACAAGGTTCTAGTGAGATTTTATTATAAACAGTATTAACCAAGATGAATAGTATACTATATAGATTAATAATCCTCTCTGGGTCAGCACTGAGTAAAGCTGTAACAAGCGGGTATTTCCTTTCATTTTGTGGATAAAGTTGAGGTGTCTAAGAAACTCATGCAGCCTGATTCTAACTAGATGTTAGTTACTATCACTGCACTTGAACTGTTTTCTTATAACCCACTTGTACTAGGTCCTGCTTGAAGAAAGCCTTAGTAGTCAGATACAAGCAGACCATGACCTGAGACAAGGGGGATGGTTACAACAAGATGATCCTATGCCTTAATAACTGTTGTTGTGATGCTGACTCATTTTTGTGCTCAGAGTGACCCCATGGGACAGAGAAGAACTGACCCAGAGGGGTTACTAGGCTGTAGTCTTTATGAAAACAGATTTTTGGGTCTTTCTAACTGTGAGTAGATTTGAACCACTAACCTTTATCGGTTTAAAGCTTAACCCTTAAATCATCAGACCCCTTTGACCAGAACTCTTATTACATAATAATATTTTAATTAGATATTACTATATAATAATTACATCTAATTAAATTCCTAACCAAAATAGTCCTTCCTAAAATATTATAAATGTCAACAAATGAAGACAGGAAATAAAAGTATGCACATGGAACAGTATCAGCAGTCAGATTAGAAAACCATCATGAAACATTTCTAATACAGGAATAAAAGTGTGCAGCTTTTTAAAACTGCTTTCTCTTACATAGTGGGGAAACTAGGAGTATATATGTATAAATTTTACTGTATATTGGCTTTGTTTCAAATGGCTATTATTAAATCCTGATAGTCAATTAAAAAACAGTCACCAACTAGAAGTATATATGCATGAGGATGCATAAATATATTATAAACAAATAAGTTGAAACATTAAAGTAATCTCCATAGCAACCCTAAATCAAACTGATATTTCATTTTGGTTCCCTCGATGCCAATACATACAGTATATTAAGCCCACAGTTTCCAAAGCATAAAAATGCCTTTGAAAACATAAGTAACCTAGAGATGATGTTCAAATATAGTATAATATATACCTAGGTTTATAGTTATTATTTCTTTCCCAAGATTGCATTTCTATGAGAAAACAGCAGTGTAAGTATGATATTGGGTCATTAATTCTAATAGCGGAAAGTGAGATTTTGACTTTGCAAATTCTGACTGTTGAGGTTTCTGTGCCCATAGCAATAGATTACTTCTGTCTGACTTGTACTTCCTCCACAAAGCTCAAAGCAAAGACCACAAAATTTATAAACTATAGACATTAAGGAGTGAAGACATCTGGACTAATTAAGAAGAGAAGGTGGCAAAGGTCCTATCAGGTCTTTGATTTCAAAGTCAATGGTCTCCATTCAGACACAGCAAGCAAACTTTCTCAATCTTTCCTTCCATCAAGCATGTTCAATACATGCCTACTAAATGGGAAGAAGGTCAAGTATAGATTTCAAGGTCATCTAACTATATGCTTTCTTCCTAACACTGAAAAACATCGTGACAGAGACTGAAGCACACATGCTAGCTGGCTCTGGAGATGAGGCATTCTGTACTTCAAAATGCAAAAGCAATCATGTGGAAGCAGTTCTTGGGCATTTACATTCCCAGAATTTAGGGAAAGTCAACAGTGAACACTGGGCAGAACATGTTTAAATGAACAGAAATAAGTGTACTAAGGGTTCATGAAATGTACTTAAAAATTCAAAAATAGGGCTTTTCAAATCACATCAGAACATTTTTACACTAAGTCCTATTCTTTGGAAGCAGGAGTCCTAAACAACATGCCCCTGGAAACTCTATGAACTTTGAGAACGATAGTCATCAAAAGACATCAGGTCTTTTCTTCATAGGGTCACAATGAGTCATGCTTGACTCCACTGTAATCAACAACAACAAAAAGAAGTCCTATTCTGGTCTACATCCTATGATCATGTGATACAAATCAAAACCTGGCAAGAAGAAAAACCAAACAACTCTTCTGGGTTTTATCGTGTGTTTTTTAAATTATTAGTGTGTGTGTGTGTGTGTGTGTGTGTATGTGTGTACCGTCAAATTGGATCTGACTGGTACAGGAAGAGATTGTCCCTCCTTCTACAGCTGAGCATCTGGTGGATTCGAACTGTGCACCTCTGGGATTGCAGTGCAGCTTCTCAAACAACTCCTCTGAACATGAACTGTATCTTGAGTGGTGTGGTAGACTGATGACGGGTAAGATCACCACAAATTACATGTTTAAAGTAATCACAGAAAAATGTTGCACTCTTGAAGCCACCAATTCACTTTGAACCAACCTTCACTGGGGCCCTTGCACCATTCTCCCATGAGTAATACAATTCCATGCCTTCAGCAGCACCGCAGAGCATTTGTAAACTGAGCAGAGCAAGTAAAGCCTTAGCCTTTGTCCCTGGTGAGTAGAAAATCTAGTGGAAGTTTCATGCATCAAAATAACCATCTCAAACAAGCTTGATGAAATTAGATCCATTCTTGCATGTCTAAGTGTACTTCTGAGATGCTAAAATGCATTTGATGCATTAAAACATAAAATATTCAATTCTGCAGTTGGATGAGACCTTCGAGATGAGCTATTCAAAAGTTCTCAAGAGACTAACAAGTATGAAGACCATGACCAAGGTCACAAGTTAGCTGGCAGAACTTGGACTTGTACTGAGATCTCTTTTCATTCCATCAAAGCAAATATGACTAGAATTGCAAGCTGTGCCAAAAACAACAATCACAAAAGTTAAAGCTGCACCACTTTCATTTGAATAGTTCACCTTTGTTTTCCCTTCATGATACAGAGACTTTGATTGCCCCACATCCTTCCTGTGTGTTCCTTCTATGGCCACACTCTTTCCTCTAGTCACATCTTTAATCACTGGCAACAAAACAGTTTTTGTCCATCTCTATAATTTGTCAATAAACTATATAAATTAAATCATACAATACATGAGATAGGCTTTTAGCACTTAGTAAAATCCTTGGGAAATTCATTGAATGTGCTGTGTAATTTAATACTTCATTCCTTTTGGTTACTTAACAGTACCCCATAATATGGATGTACAACAGTTTGCTCAACCACTCACATGTTGATGTTGTTGTTGTTCTGTGCTGTCCAGTCACCTGTGACTTACAGAGACACTATCTACAATAGCACTAAGCCCTGCCCTATCCTGTGCCACTATTATTGTCTCTGATGCACCTGCCACCATTACCCCAGTCACTGAATCAATCCACCTCATAGAGGGTCTTCCCCTCCTGCTCTGTCCCTCCACCCTCTCAAGCATGACGTCCCTCTCCAAGGACTGGGGTCTTCTTGCAACATGTCCAAAGTATGTTAGACAAAGCCTCAGAATCCTTGCCTCTCAGGAGCAGCCTGGCTTCACCCTCTCCAGGACGAACCTGGAGAATACTCTTCTTCAACACCACGGCTCAAAGGCATCAATTTTCCTTCTATCACCCCTAGTCATTGTCCAGTTTTGTGGTGCATAGCAAGTAACTGCAAAGACCATGGCCTGTATCAGACACACCTTAGTCTCCAGACTGACATCATTGCTCTCCAGTACTTTGGAGCGGTCTCTAACAGCAGACTTACCCAATGCAATACATCTTTCAAGTAATTTCCTGGTTGCTGGTGCCAAGAGTGTTGACTGTGGAGCCAAACAAACTGAAGCTGTTTACAATCTTAATTTCTTCACCATCCATCATGATGCTGCCAATCGGCCCAGTGGAGAGAATCTTTGTTTTCTTGATGTAGAGCTTCAATCCATATCTAATGCTTAGAAGTATAATCACTAGGCGGTATGGCAATTACCTGTTTAATTTTTTAAAGAAACTACCCAACTCATTTATAGAGTGTTGCAGTCTTATTTGTTACGTATGTATGGTTCAGTTCTTCTCCATCTTTGTTGGCCTTGGCTGTGCTCCTCTTACTACTTGTTAGTCTTTCTAATAGGTATCCAGTGACTTCGTGTTTTTAATATACATACGCTCTTTGGGCTAATGATGTGAAACATCTCTTGGTACGTTTGTTTATCAACTGTGTAGCCTCTTCAGCAAAATTTATTCATGATGGCTGTCTTTTTTCTAGTTGAGTTATTTGTTTGTTCTCATTGTTTAGTTATGAGTTCATCATATATTTTCGGGAGCTCTGGTCATATAGCCCATAAGTGAGTACTGCTGCTAAAACCAAGAGCGTGTTTCTCTGGTGGTTCAAATTCATCTGTGGGATGAATTTCTCCTTGGGAGAAAAAAAGATATTTCCCTCTCATGCTATTTACACCTTTGAAAACCCAATGGAGGATCAGCTGGGAGGCAGAGCCCACTCGCTATCAGTGAGTCTGAGCGCACTGTTGGAAGTTTGGCTTGCATATATTGCTATGGCTTACCTTTCACCCTCTTAAAAGAGTGTTCAACATATCAAAGAATTTAATTTGGATGAAGTCTAAATGTATTAATTTTTCATTTATGCACCACGTTTATGGCCAAGTGAACTCCTTCCCTAGTCCAGGATTCCAGATAAAAAGGAAAAAAATCTGGAAATATTGTGTTTAAAAAGAGGGTGTAAAGGGAGAAAAATGTTTGGAATCCTGGACTAGGCAGGGAGTTTTAAACAAATGCAAATAATACTGTATTTTTAATTTTGATGCCTGTGCATTCATTGCTAATATAGAAAAATATAAATTTTTAAGGAGTGCTTCAAGCCAACTGTACCAAAAAAAAAATGGCTGACACAGAAGAATTACAGCATATGATCAAGAGACAATAGTGATGGAGAAGGAAGTTCAAGTTGCCCAGAAGGAGTTGACAAACAAAAAGGCCCCAGGAATTAATGAAATACCAATTTAACATATTTCAATTGACAGATGCTGCCCTTGATATGCTTACTGAGTTGTGCCAGAAATCTGGAGCAAAATTACCTGGCCAATTGACTGGAAGAGATCTACATTTGTTTCCATTCTCAAAAAAAAAGTTGATCTGACAAAGAATAGAAATTATCAAACAACACCATTAATCCTGTTGAAGAGTATTCAAAAATGACTGGAAAAGAACATTGAAAGAGAACTATCAGAAATACAGGCCAGGTTAGAAGAGGCTAGCATATCAAAGACATTATCGCCAATGTCAGATGGATCTTGGCTGGAAGCACAGTGTTCCAGAGGAATGTCTATTTTTGTTTCATCGACTATGCAAAGCCATTTGATTGTGAAGATCACAACAAATATGGCTAACCTTGAGAAGAATGGAAATCCCAGAAGACCTGGTTGTGCTCATATGAAACATATACTTGGACCAGCAAGCAGTTTTTCAAAGTAGAGCAAGAAAACACAATATAGTTAAAAATCAAGGAAGGTATACATCAGAGAAGCATCCTGGCTCCATATCTTTTCAATCTATATGCAGAACAGATCATTCAAAGAGGCTGGACTTTTTGAGGAGGAATGTGGCTTCAGGATTATAGAAGATTTATCAACATTTTGTGTTGTGCAGGTGACACAACCTTGCTCACAGAAACTGAGGAGGAACTTAAGTATTTCTGGGACTGCTGTCTTCAATACAGATTGATGCTCAACATCAAAAAGACAATTATCACCACTGGACCAAGTGGCAGCACCAGGATATAGGAAGAAGAGATGGAGGTTGTTACTGATTTTAGCTTGCTTGGATCCACAATAAATACTCCTGCCACCAGCAGTTAAGAAATAAAAAACCAAATTGTTCTGTGGAAGGCTGCTCTCAGGGACCTCTCAAAAGTGTTGAAGATCAATGATATCAGTCTGGAGACTAAAGTGCCCCTGAACCAGGCTGTCATCTTCATAGTTACTTACTATGCATCAGAGAGCTGGGCAATGACCAAGTATGACAGACGAAGAATTGATGGCTTTGAGTTGTGGTGCTGGAGAAGAGTATTGAACATACCACCATAGAACAAATAGATTTAACACAGAGGGTAAAGCCAGGTTGCTCCTTAGAGGCAAGAATTTTGAAGCTCTGTCTCATACATTTGGGGTATGTGGCCAGGAGGTATCAGTCTTTGAAAAAGAACATCATGCTTGGAAGGGTGGAGTGACAGAGCAGGAAAAGACAAACCCGATTGGGAAAGAATAACACAGTAACTGGGATAATGGAGGTACTTGTGTCAGAGACAGTGAGATTGGCTCAGGATAGAGCAGAGTTCATAACTATTGGAATGCTATGAGTCACAGGTGATCCAATGAAATAAAATAAAAACAACATTTAACTTGTATACTGAAATCTTAACTCTTCTAAAAGAGACTGAAATAAATTTAATGTTGTAGTTTTTTAAATCTTCTTTAGCAAATACTTTAAGTCTTCCTCCCTCTCTTTCTGCAAGGTTGTGTCACCTGCAATAGCAGGTTTTTGGAGTCTTCTTCCAATCCTGATCCACATTCTTCTTCATATACTACAGTTTCTGAAAGTATTTTCTCAGCAGAGTGAATAAGTAGAGAGAAAGGCTACAACCCAGACACACACCTTTCCCAATTTTAAACCACACAGTTTCCCTTGTTCTATCCAGAAAACTGCTTCTTGAACTATATATACATTACTCATGAATACAATTAAAAAGTGTTCTGAGATTCATATTCATCTCAGTAATTGCCATTTAAAAAATATACACGAAATTGACTGACTACTCCTTACATTAACAAAACGTGGGCCTTTCCCAGACTCAAACGCACTGCCATCCAGTGGATTCTGACTCACTGAGACCTTCCATGAGGTCTCTGAGGCCGTGAGTCTTAAAAGGGAAAAACTACCGTCTTTTCCCCAATAATCATTAGCCATGATTCATAAACATGGAGCCTTTTTTATTAGCATTGCAACACGCTACAGTCTATACCATGAGAGCTCATAGTGTTTTCTAGTCCTCTTTACCACTGGTCTTATGTGGTGTTTGCAAAAGTCATATAATGCATAAAAATATTTTATTTTCTGCTTTAGGAAAGGTTTCAGTATCAATGTAGTTACACAAGTTAGAAATTTGAAATGCATTTTGGATAACTCAAACTCCCCTACTTGTTCCATCTAATAAGAACACCAAATCCCTGCTGTTTTATCTTCCTGAATATCCCTCAAACCTTTCCAACTCACTCCATCAGTCTGACTTCCAGCCCACATCCTCCCTAAACTCTTGTAATTGCCAACTTTTCATTTTCTGTTTCCTATCTCTTCGCCAAATAACATCTAGAATAATTTCATTCCAGCACCTCAATCCGATCTCCCAAACTCATTCATGTTTCCTCAAAATCCTTGGATCTCATTTGGTTTTGAGGATCTCAATTCCTGTTTTGAGTATCTCACTTATTTATTCATTCATGTACTCAAGAAATCACAATATTTTTCCTTAAAAATTTTATTCTAAAATTATAACCAAAAGCATTATTCTCAAGCTCTTTAATAGTTTTGCTATTCACAAAATAAAACTAACATCAGTGTTTTGAAAAAAGAAAAATAACTGTGAAATATATTAGCATTACTTCATATAGATAGACGAAAAATCGGAAATGTGCCGCGCGCTCAGTTTTGCATGTTTCTACAGCAGTTTCACAACTAGCTTAATGAAGAGAATGATCTATAATGAAAGCATTTCTCCCCAAATATGTAATACTAAAGGGCTTATTTATACACTGTTATCTTAAACATTCATACCCATGTATTTATTAAGTCAACTCTTCTCTCTTTTCTTGGAAAACATGGGAGAAGAATATACTGCATCCTAAACTAACCGAATATTACAATTAAGAATGATATTATTTTGAGGATTTTTTTTCATTCTATTTTGCCTTGTCTTTGTATACCTTTTCAAAACATCCAGCAGCAAATACCTTGATAAAAATAACTTGGCATGCTCTTTGCCTGAAGTAGAGACACAAATAGAAAAGAAAAATTTTACAAGACTTTCTATCTCTAAAGCACACGAGTCCTTTCTTATTCTTCTACCATAAAGTAGAATGCATAACTAAGAAATTTTAATCTCAAGACAATTAAGTATCTGGATTTCTTTTCATGAAAGATATAAAACAATGCTTTCTCTTCACAAAGATCAAATAATCTTTAAAAGTTATTTACAAATATAAAGTAAAATTCAATACATATTCTACTACTTAATACAAAGGGCATTTATTAATCACCATAGGTGGGAGAAGAATTCAATTTAACCAGATAATTTTGAGCATGCATCCATGCAGGGGCATATGCACAAATGCTCCAAGAGTCTGGCAGTGTGGTTAATTGTGTTACATGTTGAGTCACTAACACAGAAGTTGGCAGTTCAAATCCATTAACTGTTGTCATTGTAGTTATGGGCTGTCAAGTCACCTGCAACTCACTAGCATCACTACGCACAATAGCTCTGAACTCTGCTCTATCCTGAGCTGATCTCACTCTCTCTGACACACACACACTCACTACCCTCAGTTATTATGTCAATCCATCGGGGTCTTCCTCTCCTGCAGTGTCTCTCCACCCTTCCAATATTATCTTTCTCCAACGACTGTCCTGACTACATGTCCAAAGTATGTGAGATGGAGACTCAGAATCCTTACCTCCATGGAGCAGCTTGGTTCCACCCTCTCCAAGACAGAACTGTTAGTTCTCTTGGAAGTCCATGGTATGTTTAAAACTTTTCTCCAGCACCACAACTCAAAGGCATATGGGAGAAAAAAATAGGTAGTGTCTTCAGGCAAAGATTTATAGACTCAGAAACTCAATGGAAGGTTGCTACGGGTTGTAATCAACTTGACTGTATTAAGTTTCAGTAAAATATTATAGCCCTTGTGACAGAAACCTAGAAGTAACTTTTAATTTCCCCCATCTTTTCTTCCTAAAACATAATAATCCGTTCCACTTCCTGAAAGTCTCTGGACACGATTTTAGATTTCATATAGCTGGATGTTGGGTAAACAATTACTTTAAAAAAATAATTTGGTCTTTGTCCCTATTTTCAGTAAGGTAACCTTTTTCACTTTTGGGATTTCCTAAGTGGCAATGGTGTTTTTATCTAGGAGTGCTCCAGATCACAGCTGAGTGTCTATGCTAATGTGGAGACTTACCTGAGGTGGGAGTCAGCAGGTAAGAAAGATCTGAAACAGCAGAATCCATCTGAGCTGGTACTGGGCATGGAGTGGCCAGGGGACAGTTAAATATTGAGCTCAACAGTGTGAGTAACGATTCCATCAAACATGACTATGTGATGATACCCCAATAAAGCTCTGGACACTGCATCTCAATGAGCTTTCCAAAGATGTAAAATGAGAGTGTTCAGAAGGCACCTTGTTTAGAATACTAAAGTTAGGCATTACCTGCATGCTCAGATCCCCGTTATGTTTTTCTTCTTTATTCTGGTACTAATTTGAATACTTTCTGTAATAATGGACCTAAGTATGAGGAGTGTACGTAGTCCCTGAGGGGGTGCATTGCTAACCAATAGGAGGAGTCTCACAGACGCCTTGAAAACACCAGAGGCACCTGGGAAACAGGCAGTCTCCTCCAGTGAAACCCTCAGCCTCTAAAACACCACTAGAGGGTCAGTTGAGTTGGTTACAAATGGCCAGCAGTGACTTTTTTCTTTTAATACATATAGTACTTTCCAGAGTTCTGCAGGTTGTTCAAGCGAATTATCAAATCTGGCTCCTGGGGGAAGTAGTGAACACTCCCCAGCTCTGGATTCAGCAGGTGAGACTTGGGGAACCCTAAGCTTGTTGGGGACTGTGAGGTCTTGTGATGACTTGGCAGTCTGGAGGACTGAGACTTTAACTTGAACTAGCTCTGGTGGTCAGGATGAGAGGAAGGGCAACTGCATTTGCAGAGAATAATTGGACTGATCCCACTTCTGGTCTTCCAGTGCCCAATTCCAGTGTTCTTAATTGAACGCTCTCCTGTACAGCCAACAACCCAGAGATTCTGTCAGTATGCAAATATGACTTCTCACTCCCTCCTTAGAATCCTTTAATTCTCCCTAAGACTCAAAGGATAAAGATCATTTACTCAGCAAAACCTGGAAGCCCCAGCATGATAGGTGACCCTTTTATACCAGACTAAAAATGGCTCACCGTTTCCCAGCCCCTCGTACTCTTAATGCCTTTGCATGGACCACCACCCCTTTAAAAGCAACATACACAGAACTGTAGAGCTTGATAAAATGAAAAACATCAGGGCTTACTGCAGACCAAAGGAACAAACATCTTAATTTAAGAAGGTGGATATGCACAAAAAGTTTGGAAAAACCCTGGGTTAGAATGGCATCTCCTGCTCCAATAACCTTCATTCTTTAAGTCCCAGGTTAAGGTTCAGCCCAACCAAAGGTGTTCTTTTCCACCTTTCTCCTTCTTTGGAAGGTTAGTTCACTGTCCTGCAGGTTGGCCATTTTTGCACTAGGCCTTTAAAGATTTTATCACTCAACAATGTAATTTTAGTGGAATTCTGCCTCCAGGTCACTTTCTCCAATTATACCCTCAGCTCCTTAAGGGCATGTATGCACCTGGGCACTAATTATCTTTGTGTTTTGGTAGTAAGTATTCAAACAAGCTTTAGAGACCTAAATAATTTTCTTGAACTCAATCTGGCTCTTTTAAAAGAGTCTAATATTTTAAATTATCAACATTTTGCCAAATTAAGATTTTTTTAACCAATTGAAATGACAAAGTTTTAAAATAATTGTAATTCTTTGTAGTGTCTAGGATGCTGGAAAACAAAGACTCTCTCATATTACTGATCTGAGAGTAAGCTGATAAAATTATTCTAAAAATAATTTTTCCCTAGCTTTACATTTTTACTGTCTTTAACAAAGAAGTTCCCTACTACCGATGGAATGAGAAGAAAAATAACCTTATTTGCATTTAAAGTAAGTAGCAAAAATGTAGGACGTTCTAGTGGCCTAGTGATAAGTGGCTGTGTTGCTAACACCAAAACACAAGATTCAAATCCCTCAGCTGCCTTGGGAGAAAGATATGCAGTCTCCTCCCATGTAATTTACAATCTGTGAAAATCTACTGGAGGGTCAGCTATGAGTAGATTATCACTCAAATGTACCTAACAACAACAATACAACAAGAATGTTACAGGAATTGTCCTTAGTGAGAGAAAACCAAGAAGTTAATAAAAACCATGCTATTTTCTTTGTAGAATATACTTTTTTTTAAAATAAAGACATGTAATAAGTGTATTCTATCCTATGATGTTATTTTTTACACTGATTTTTAAGGTAGATTCCTGAATACTTATGTTCTAAAATGTGGTTACTCTGGATGATGGGATAACAAGTAGGTTTCTTGTTTGGTTTTATTTTTTTTTTCATTTTGCTAATCTCTAGTCTTAATTTAAAATAATTACTGCCTGCTAGTAACGAAGGTCTTGGAGAAGGTGAAGCCAGAGCGCTGCTTAGAGCAAGGATGGTGAAGCTCTGTCTCGCATACTTTGGACTTGTTGCTAAGAGAGGCTGTTCCTTGGAGAAGGACAGCATCCTTTGAAAGGTGGAGGCATAGACCCTTTTCTATAAAGATGGAAATGAAAATAAAGAAGCAAGCCCCTGCCCAAAGAAAATGGAAGCCAAAGAAAAGGTATTAAAGACAAAGAAGGCAGTCCTGAAGGGCTGAAGGGTGTCCACAGTCACACACACACACACAAGATCTGCATGACACCCACCTTTCAGCAGTCTAAGATGCTGAGACTCCAAAGGCAGCCCAAATACCCCCAGAAGAGCACCCTCAGGAGAAACAAGCTTGACCACTACGCTATCATCAAGTTTTCCTTGACCACTGCGTGAGCCATGACGAAAACAGAAGATAACAACACATTTATGTTCATTGTGGACATCAAGGCCAACAAGCATCAGATCAAACAAGCTATAAAGAAGCTCTATGACATTGATGTAGCCAAGGTCCACACATTGAATAAGCCTGATGGAGAGAAGAAGGCCTACGTTCAACTTGCTCCTGATTATGATGTTGTCAACAAAATTGGGATCATCAAAACTTGAGTCCAGCTGGCTAATTCTAAACATAAATTTTTCTCACAGAAAAAAAGGAAGGAAAGAAGGAGGGAAGGGAGGGAGAGAGGGAGGAAGAAGGAGGAAGGGAGGAAGAGGGAGAGAGGAAGTGAGGGAGGGAGGGAAGGAAGGAGGGAGGGAGGAAGGGAAGACTGAACCAGTGACTGCAGCAATGAACTCCAGTGCATTAGGGATGGTGAAGCTGGCACAGGATAGGACAGGATTCAGATCTATTGTCCATCGGATTGCTATGAGTCGTACTCAACTGGAGGTACCTAACAACAACAATAATTCAGGAAAAGAGGAAGATGCTTAACAAAATGGACTGACACACTGATTGCCACAATGGGTCCCACAGGGTACGTGAGGATGGCACCTAGCAGGAAGGATTTCATTTCTTTGTCCTAAAGGATGGCTAGGAGTTAGTGCTGCCTGGTGTCTAACAACAGCAACAATTAAGAAAAATCACAAAGCTGGCCAGTGAAGTATTACTTGGGAATCACTGACTTCAAGTTGAGTCTGACCCAGAGTGACTGCACAGGACAAAGCGGAACTACTCCATAGGGTCTCCATGGCTGTAATCTTTAAAGAAGCCTCTTTCTTGCACAGAGAAGCTGGTGGATCCCTTTTGGTCAGCAGCTGAGCAAGCAATCACTGCAGCAACAGGAACCCTTTTATGTATGTTACTTTGGGAAACTATAAACTACTTAATAACCTTCAATAAAAATATTAGAAAAGAAACAGAGAAAGGAGGGACTTGAAGATAATATGAAAATATTTCTAAAAAATAAATTTTAAAATAATCTTATTTTTTATAACTTAGCCACACACATTTAATATTGAGAGCTGAAATATAAAACCATAACTTGTAATAGTGCTCTAAGACTTGGCCTATCATGACTGCAGACTGTGGGAACTGGGAACTTTAATCATTAGCCTCTTCAGACCCAGTGTGTTCTCAGTGACTCAGATAAGTCTCACATTCCAGAGGTTACCTAGTTTATGCATTCCGATTGGCACCAAGCAAAAAGAACATTCTATAACTAATTGCATCCCCCAAACTTTCCAAACATCTTTTGTAAACACACTTTATGAAATATCCCCAATTCCTCTGACATGTTCATCCTCCCTGAAGCAGGTGGGTAAAGCTACTTTGGAATACAGGAACATTCCTGACAGTTCTCCTCCTTGGTGGCGGTGGTTGTATTATGTACCATCGAGTTACAACCAACCCACAGCTGACCCATCAGTAGGTTTTCAAAGGCAGTAAATCCCATGAGAAGAGACGGCCCAACTTTCTCCCACAGAGCAGCTGATGGATTTGAAACCCACACTTTGGCTTTGACAGCACAATTCCTTACCATTTAGCCACCAGAGCTTCTACATTAGGCTTTGTTGATGTTTACCACTGAGTCAGATCTAATCCATAGCTGACACTCCAATGGGTTTTCAGAGACTGTTATCGCACAGGAGACTGCCCTTCCTTCTTCCACGCAGTTACTAGTGGATTCGAACCACGTGCCTCAGGGATTGAAGAGTAGCTTCTTACCACCAGACCACCAGAGGTCCTTCAATAGGCTTTAGTAAACACCCAAAGAAAGGTTTCAAAGAAGTTGCACTAACCTTTAATAATTTTCACCTGTGTTTAGAGGAACGGGCTGGGAGACAAGTGTGTCTGAATAAGAACTCCTATTGGGAGGAAGGAGGACTTATTACTGTTTTTCCGTGAAGCTTGGATTTTAAGCAATAAAAATGCATTTAGACGCTACCTGCATGGTTTTCAAAATACAAATTAAATGTTAAATATAGATTGTGTCAAAGAAAAACATGAGTAATCTTATGAAAGGGGGGGGGGAAAGCTTCCTCTCAGGGGATAATTAAATACCCACACAGACTAAATGTATTTAAAGTGGTTATGATTCAATGTCAGAATAATATTTTATGCATCTATTTTAATTGCTTTTTAAAAGAAGTATCAGGAGGTTGCAATTAGAAATTAAGTGAAGGCCACTTTGAATCAATATGCTGTGGGAATTAAATGATTTTGTTGTGTGTGTTTCTATTTCTTGGAGATATTCATCCATTTTTTTTAATCATAAAGGTTCAAGGGAAACTTGGAGTATATTGATAGATATAAGAAAAACTGCCCTGACTAAATGTCTTTTGGCTTCAATATGGAGTAGTTTTCTCCTATTCTTTTAGAAGAGGTAGTCAATGGAATATTCACTCTTTTTCTTTATAGAAGTCTTGGTGGCACTGTATTAAATACTAGGCTGCTAAAAGTCTGGTGGCCTAGTGGTAAGAAACTGTGCCTCAATCCCAAACCTACATTGGTTTGAATCCACCAGCTGCTTCATGGGAGAGAGATGAGCATTCTCCTGCCACACGATTAACTGCCTCTGAAACCTGCCACGGGTCAGCTGTGAGTCAGGTTTCAATCAATGATACACAACAAGACCTAAAAGGTAGATAGTTATATCCACCTCTATAACTTCTCTGAAGCAGAAATATGTGACACTTTGCTCCCATTCAAATCTTGGCAATCCTGTGAGATGGTTCTACTCTGTTCTATCAGAGATCAAGGATGACCCAGGAGAGAGCAAGGTTTTGATCTGTTGTTCATAGGATCTCCATGAATCAGAGTCAACTCAATAGCACCCAGCAACAATAGTATCTGCATATTCTTTTCAAAAAATATTTCCAGTACAGTTTAGATCTTTTCCTAGAGTAGATAGCTTTGGAGCTTGGGTGGCCTAATGGCAAGAAGCTATGCTGCAATCCCAAAGGCACACAGCTCAAAGCCACTAGTTGCTCTGTGGGAGAAGGATGGGCAATCTCTTCCTGTGCAGTTAACTGCTTCTGAAAACCTGCTGGAGGATCAGCTATGAGTTAGTCCCAACTCAACAGTACACAACAACAGCAGAGTATATAGATAGGTACTCAAAACAACACAACAAAAACTAATGCGAAGGATTAAGATCTGGAGAATTAACCACCTGGTAGAATTTTGAAATAAAATTCCCACTTTCTGACGGTTTCTTCACAATTCTCCCACCTTCCAAGCTTATCTCGTGCATGTTATACCGAGCCCTGATGTGAGAACATTCTGAGGCTGCATCCTTTCACCAATGTTAATTGTTAAAATGTGTCACCCACCAGCAAATTCCATCTGTGTGAAAACAAGGCTGAAATGGCCAAGCTGTAATGGAGCTGATTTGAATTTCTTATCAAGTGACACTTTAAGAGAGCACAGACAAGATTGCCTTGTGCTGGAGAAAGGCTCTGATGGAATCAGTCTCATGCCAGGATAAAAAAGAACCAAACAATTTTCAGTGTTTATTGTAAGTTTGTTAATAAATTTATATCCTACTCATAACAGTTATCAAAAACTTCTCCAGGATTTTTTGCTTCATGAGAAATAAAAGACTTAAAATTCTACATCAATAAGAAATTCTGTTATAGAATATTGTCATCAAGATTTTAACCAGCTCACCTGAAAAAAAAATACATGCTCCTAAATCAAACAGATTATATTGTGATAGTAAATGGAAATAAATTGGTAAGACTATGTTAGAGACTGACAATTATGTGCCCCACGATAGATAGATAGATGATAGATAGATAGATAGATAGATAGATAGATAGATTGTGTGTGTGTGTGTGTGTGTGTGCGTGCGCGCGCACACAAGCATGCACCAATTTTATTGTCTCTGAAACACTTACATCCGTTACCTCAGACACTGACTCAATCCATCTCCTCCAGGGTCTTCCTGGACTCTTGTGCTGTCCCTCCATTATCCCAAGGATGATGTCCCTCCCAAGGACTTGTCCCTCCTGTCAACATGTCCAAAGTATGTCAGATGGAGCTTCAGAATCCTTGCCTCCAAGGAGCACACTGGTTTCATCTACTCCTAGCTGAACCTGTCTGTCCTTCTGTTGTTGTTGTTATGTGCCGTCGAGTCATTTGCGTCTCATAGCGACCCTATGTACAACAGCCCTAAACCGTGCTCTATTCTGTGCCAATCTCATTGCCTCTGACAAATCCATCAAGAGTACGCCAGTCCTGAATCAATCCACCTCATAGAGGGTCTT
>NW_006399863.1:63269-74310 GCF_000299155.1 Elephantulus edwardii | reverse complement strand
ACGACTGCCTCTTGGTCCAAGTATAGGTTTCGCATTAGCACGATTAAATGTTCTGGGATTCCCATTCTTCTCAGAGTCAGCCACAGTGCCGTCCTTCTAGCAGTGCATATATCAATATTCTTCTCCAGGACCATGACTCAAAGGCATCAATTCTCCTTCTATAATCCCTAGTCTTTGTCCAGTTTTCTGATGCATATTGCAAAGACTATGGCCTGCACCAGGTGCACCATAGTCTCCAGACTGATTAGATAGATAGATGATAGGTAGATAGATAGATAGATAGATAGATAAATGTTGTTGATGTTTATTGTTTTCAAGTTGAGCACAACCCACAGTGACCCTATAAACAAAAGGCCTGAAACCTTTCTATAACTATCATCATTTATCCAAGTTCATAGAGTTTCTAGAGGCATGTTTTTAGGAAGTGAATACAGAGGTATATATTTGGCTAGGCCATAATTTTCAATGGTTTGGCAGTTATGCAATTAGGTAATTGTCCCTATGATATAATGTGATGCAATCAGTGAATCAATCGATTGGTTTTAAGAGTATTAAGGTGAGATATAATAGCCATACTCAGGTCCCAGTCTAGATGTGATTTAAGAGGAGTCTCTCTGAAGTATGATCTCTGCATCATCTCTTATCATAGAAGTGACAAAGGAGAGAGGAATGTGTAGAGAAGGGTAATCTTTAGTACCACCAAGAAAGAAGAGCCAGGAGCAAAGTGTATCCTCTAGAGCAGTGGTCCCTGTGCTAATAACCTCCTAGACCCAGGGGAACATTGATGTCATGTAGATATTCAAGGAACTTTTGGTTCATAGACATTGAAAGGAGACCAGGACTTTCCTCCTGATGAGTAAAAAACCTGTAGAGAGAAAAATCTAGCATAGCCTACACTCTTAATTCCAGTATGTAGCTTCTTAACCTACGTGGGAAGAGATTTGTATTTGTTAAAGCCCTATATTGTGGTATATCTGGTATAATAGCTCTAAGACAACTAAGTCAGAGACTATTAGAAGAAATTGTTCATTTCCATCTATTTCTAAAAGACTAATAAATATGCATGACATTCAAATTCCTACAGTATCAGATATTTTGCCACTTGTAAGAGGGTGTGGAGATAGCTAATGGGTGGCTGTAGCTCCCTTGTGGCCTTTCATTGCCAGCTACAGCCTGCAACACATCGGAGGGGATTCTCACACTGGATCTGGGCTTTGGGAGAAATTGTAATATAATCCATCAGCAATATTTGCCAGAGAGGAAGATAGATCAGGGATCAAATTTATTCTGGTTCTTCTTCCACTGCTAGACACAAGAGAGCCTATGTTTCAAAGCTCCAGTGGAAGTGGGGTAAGTCCAAATGGCTAGTTCTGGTCCATAAGTTGCAATCAAGGCATTTGCCATATGGATGTCTATTTATACTTGTCTATGCCTCCCTTACTCAATTATGGTGAACCTTGAAGCCTGAAGATGAATATTCTAGAATATAGCAGGAGCCTAGAATGCTGAGCCATCCCCTGGAGATGAGGTGCCCTCAAGAATGACCTAAAATCACTAAGGACTTTAGAAGGATGGGAAATCAATTGGGTTGGTCACACCACTGAGATTCTGGTATTTGGTTTTGGTTTATAAAACAGACTACTCTTGGTTCTGCATCAAGCCCCCAGAGCAGTGATGTAACAGCTTACCTATTTCTTGGAATTTCCAGAGGATCACAGATTAATCATCTTGAATACTGGCTGATTTTACATTTAAAGCATCATGGTGAACTCTTATGTAATATAATGGTAATCTTTGTACCCTTTTATAACTTACTTTCATATTGGAATATAAATCTCAACACCTTTGAGTCAATCTTGACCCATGCCAAGCCTTCCTGGGGTTTTTGAGGCTGTAAATCATAAATGGAACAGACTGCCACATTGTTCTCCATCCAAGGTGGAGGAAGAAAGGTACAGGAGAGGAAGAAAGAGATTCTCAATCAGGTGAACAAGCAATGTGCGTAAGGATGTTGGAGATTGTGAGAATGGTTCAGATCTGTTGTTTATAAGATTGCTATACGAGTCAGAATTAACTCCACGGGCACATAAAAACAACACTGCCTGAGATGCTCTTCAAACTTTGATCAGAAATAAAATGCCAGGGATCACCTTTTGCTAAATAACGAACTGGCTTAAAAAATTACTATCATCCATCTCTGGAGAAAGATGGACAATCTCTGTCCCGTGGTTTACAGTCTCAGAAAATCCACTGGAGGATGACCTAAATCTGACTCAATAGTAATGAGTGAGTGAATGATCATCCCTAAGCACTCTGTGTCTTTTAAAGACCACCTTTATTCAACAAACAAACAGCAATTACAATGAAACAAAGAGGAGAATGTAAACAAGGAATGAGTTGGGGAGTGGGGAGGGCAGAGAAGTTATATTAATGGGAGTGGTAGCATAAAAGCAGAAACAATGAAAATACTCATACATTGGGAAGAATCTAACCAGTGTCACTGAACAACTTGTGCAGAAATTGCTGAATGGGACACTAAATTCCTGTTTTCAACAAAAACATGGTAAAATAATACTAAACTCTTGCACGATATAATAGCCTTAATCGTAATAAAGTACCCTCAAGAGCATCTTTTACATTTACTTCTAATTTATGAAAATAAAAATCCATTAACTATTGCTTTGGCTCAGTTCTTTTGTGTACATTACTAAAGAAAGAGTTCTTGTGGTGTAGTGCAATATGGGTTGACCTGCCAGTATAAAGGTTGGAAGTTCAAATCCATGAGGTACTTTGTGGTAGATTGAAATTAAGATTCCTCCTGTAAACACTTACAGTCTCAAAAACCTGACAGAATGTTCCTGTAAGTGGGAATTGACTCTCCAGCAGTGGATTCTTTTGGTTCAAGTCCCCATAAGTAGTTAATTAGATCCTACACCTCATTCTTTTGGTTCAAGTCCCCACAAGTAGTTACATTTGAACTTCAGCTCTAAACTACAAAAAAAAAAAAAACACAAACCCACAAAAAAACAAAAACAAAAACAAACCCCAAAACCTTTTTAGTGGCTGTGTGTACCAAATATTGCATAGAACATACCCCAAACATTTTTTTTGCTATTTCTCGAAAATGAAAATTTAACTGAGTACCTGTATTTTTTATATGCTATATCGACAACTCTAAATTTGAAGTTAGATTGGAAATTTGCCTCAATATTCAATATAACTCTGTTAAGTAACTAGACTAAACTGATTTTGCATGTCTCCATCAATGCAAGTTAAAATAAACAAGATTTTTGTGAAAAAAAATCTTTTAACTTATTCTACTAAAAAAAAAATCTAATCCTAAAGCACATTTCACTATAAATATTTGGTTTTTTTCTTTTCCCACTACCCAGCCTGTGGCATTTGAGAAGAATCCAGATGTTGATATATCGATTCTGCCAGTTGTCACATTTTATATATAAATTGGTGAAAATCTTACCTGTGTGTCTCTAAGGCATTTGCTTTGTTTGGATTTGGAGTTAGTGTTGAGGGGAAAAAACCCACAAAAAATATTCCCCTTTTTTCATTACATTTGCAAGAGGAAGCCTGTTAAAACAGTGGCATGAATATTCTAGCTAAGGCAGAGATGAAAGGACATAATAAACTCTGCTCTCTGAATGTATTCATGAAAAAGTCCTTGTCAATCACCCAGGACAGTGAATCAAAATACTACTTTCCATGTAAGAGCACATGCTGACTCTAACGTGCTGAGACAAATAATGAAATAGGTAGAAGAGGAGATACCATTCTCAAATCGGAGATATCTTGGAATAAAGTGTTCCCGAAATTCTCAATAGCATCCTCTTAAACTCTAGGTCTCTCCTCCAGGTTCTGTTCCAAACCTGGCTTCTTACAGTTTGACAATCCTCCCCCGCCCCCTTTTCCTCCCCTACTGAGAACTTGCCTTTCCTCCCCAGCTTTATTGAATCTATATTTTAACAAGATCTATTAGCACAGCAAAAATTGTGTAGGCGCTGGTGCGGTATTAATCAGGGCTTCTTTTGGTTGTACACAGGCTCACCAAGAGTCAGATCCTACACCTCATAATAACCCTGAAATTACATTTTAACAAGATCCCCAAGTCATGCTTGGGACCTGTCGGACTAACCTAGGGATCTTGTTAAAATGCAGATTCTGATCAAGGTGCAAATGCGAATTATCAGCAGGAGGTGAAGACAGAATGAGCCAGTTCTTAGGCCTGGTTTTCACGTAGGGCCTGAAATTGACTGCCAAGGAATTTAACTCTACTTTGCTGTAGCTCGAACACAGCAGGCCTCTCCAATCCCCATTCATCAAGGACTTCAAAACAATGTGTGTTTATCTTTCCACTTGTTGTGAATATTAATAAAGTAACGTCTTTAAACTGTCTAGAAAAAAGTAAGAAATAACTGCCAAGAGCCTGGGTACAGATGATGTATTTACATACATTAAAGAACTACATTAGAGAAGTACCATTAACAGTAATTAATGGGGCTTTTACATCTCAAACTGCATTGCAATTGACTGTCGATTTGTTTTGGAGGTGTCTGCAATCATAAAATAAATTGCAAGCTAAAAGGATATGTAGTAATTTTTAATAATTTTAAACTCTGATACGCTACCTAATGCTTTGGCACTAACACATCATTTTATGAAACTGGGTTTTAAATTCAGTAAGTTTTATTAAACTTTATGAAAGCTAACGAGACTGTATTGCTTACGCTCTACCTTAATTCAGAATATTTATAAAGGTCACAAAGGCTAATTGTAGAAAAGCGAAAAAAAGGTTGTATTATGGATGAAGCAAATCTCGTCAGCTAATGACTAGACAATTAAAGCATAATTCTACTGTGCTCTAAAGAGAACCTGCGTATTAGCAGCGTGATATATCTTCATGAGTGTTTCCAAATTTAAATGTTTAGGATACAGCACCGTTAGAAGTGGACGCAGCACATAGGTAGGAACATTTCATTAAGTCTAGATTCTCTTCTTGACTTTAGTCTGACTTTTGATTAGAACTAGAGTTTAAAAAAGGGAAAAAAAGGACTAAGAGTACACAGTGCCAGGCAGACCACAGTGAACTTTGTAAGAAGTTAAAATTAGAAAGTGTATCTCCCCTAAGTCAATACACTCTAATATTTCACTCATGACTTAAGTTATATTTTGCTTGAGGAAACACAGAGAAGTGAAACAAACAAACAAAAAAATGCATTGCTTCAAAGGGTGTCAAGGCTATAGGGAATAAAAGTTATAAACTAAAACTTAACCCAGAATGCAGCCTTTTCAATAAAGACAGAACATAAAAACACATTTTGGTGGAGTTCTTATATAAACCACTGACTGATCATGTGCTGTTATTGTTAGGTACCATCAAGTTGGAACTGACTCAGAGGTAACACTTCAGTAGAGTTTCATCTCACTGGAGGACATTGCCCATCTTTCTCCCCTTCTCCCCTCACCCCTACATACACACAAACAGAGCAGCTGGTGGCTTTGAACTACCTGCCTGGATAGAACAACTCTTTACCACTAGGCCACCAGAACTCATTTATAAGCTAGTAAATGTCTCTAGACTGGGAGTTCCCTAACTTCCTTTCTTCTTTGTCGTCTTTCTTGCCACCAGAAGTAACCATTCAACCCTATTGTGTAGCAGATCCCAATAACCGTTCTGTGGAATAATTTATGTGTGAAATTCAAGTGGGTTTCTTTTCACTGCTCACAGCACAGCAAGAGAGTTTAGGAGGCAATAACTCTAAATATAAAACAAAAAAACAAACACGTTACACAACTTTATGAATTTTAGGAAATATGTAGGAGGCGTACCAAACACATTTGGCATGTTTAAAAATACACGCGGGTGCCTGTCAGCGCTCAGAGAGCACAGACATATTGTTTGTATTATCGATAATAACAAGCAGATCAGGGAGGATTGATAATGGAGTATTTTCTTTCCTTCTAACCATAAGTAGTAAGTTCTTCCTGCTGCTTTTCCTTTGTGATTAGGTAAGAAGCTGATGCATGAATTCTCTGAAGCCAGTTTTAGTCCTTTTTATGCGCTCTTAAAAACTTCCAAATAAAAAAAACAACTATACCACCCTTTTGACAAGATCATGTCTTTCTTCCTCACACAACAAAGATGAGAACATAAAGAGAAATTATTGATATACCTGAGTAAGTGTAGATGTGCTGAGTTCAATAAGGCTCTTATCTCACAGACAAAGAGGCAGGGTGGGGAACTCTGGCTCCAGTTAAGTATTTACTCAAAACAGTCCACCTCCCTCAGCATCCATAGAGCAATCTCATTAGAAAAATCAGTATGTGCACCAGCCATGCTCCCTCCTGTCAATTGACCTTGGATTCCTGTTGTTGATACTCCCCGATTCCAGCAGACACCCTTCACAGAATGCCTGTAGTGACCCAGCCACTCAACGCAAGAAGAGAGAGAAATATCCGTGCCGCGAGTCCTCCACATTTCAAATCCCCCTTTGGAGATAGGGAGAATGTGTGCTCAAGGAGGGATAGCAGGCCAGGCTAGGATTTTTGCCTTTAAGAAAAATCTACGTAAAAAAAAAAAAAGAAAGAAAGAAAAATCTACTTGAAGATGTGTCATATGACACTGATATTTACTTGAAGTATATTTTTAAGATGGTCCCTAACACAGGTATCATGGGTCCAGGCATCCTTAAAAGGTTTGCAGGTTACAAAAGAGCAGTGGTGAACACTTTCTGTGATTCGTTGTAGCACTGTTATTTTGTTCCCCGGGGAAGAGATGCATTTCTGGGCCCTGCACTCCGATTGATTTTTAAGGTGAGTGTTCACAATCGCAATTCTGGACAAAGACCATGACATCGAGTTGGATCCCTCCTGGGTGATGTGAGGAGCTCAGACGTGGGCTCCAAGATTCCCAAGGCAACATCAGGAGAGAAAAGGCGAGGCGCTGTTGAGACCACGTGCTCATTGAGTTCAGCACATGCCCCCAATACATCGTCACAATAGCCATTTTCTTGATGATAACAGGACTCAACACTGATTGAAAGAGTACAGCTCTGTGACCAGCTGTGGTGACATTTGCTCAATGTGACGTCTTGATACGGTTGCGAGGCCCAGTCTAGAGGTTGGTCTGCTCTCTTTCTTGAATAACTAATTAAGTCTGCCATTCAGCCATCTCCCTTCAAGGGAGGCCTTACAGTGAGGCCATAATGAAACAAAAACATCAAAATAAACAAATTAAAAAACCCCTCCCAAACCCAAAGAAATCCAACCACTGCTATTGAGTTGATTTCAAGTCATAGAAACACTATAGGACCAAATGAGGAAACGGTGGGGTCTCAGGCTATATTCCTTGTGGACACAGATGGCACATGCTTGTACCTCAATGGCAGCCTTAAATTGCTGACCTGCCAGTTTGCAAGAAGACATTTTAACAATGTGTTACCACTGCTCCGTATCTTAATCATCCTGGGGTGAGATATTCAACAACTAGGGTTACCCATATGTGCCCTGACTCAGAAAAAATATTTAAAATGTCCAATCCCCAGGAAGCCTTTTAACCTAACTAAGCCCACCTGGCACTCACTACAGAAGATGTATACTTCAGCTTTACAATCTAGTCCTCAGGCACAGTCCTCTGCGTGGCCTGTGTCATGGAGTACTCTGTTCCTGTCATGGTCCCTATCTCTGGGAACCATGAATGTAACCAGCTGTATTACATCTTGGGCGTCCTCTTGGATTCCTCTTAGGTGCTCGGGTGGCGCAATGTTTTAAGCACTGGTCTGCTAACTGAAGAGTCACTAATCTGAACCCTCCAAGTATTTTGTAGGGGAAGGGTGAGGCAGTTTCATTCTATGATGACTTGTAGTCTCAGAAACTCTACAGGACCGTTGTACTCTGTCCCATAGGATTGCTAGGATTTGGAATGGACTTGATGGGAGGCAGTGGATAGGTAAAATAGTCCCAGCGGAACATTAACTTGTTATCCACGCTGTACAATAATCTACTGAACAGTGCGGGCACGCGCGCACGCGCGCGCACACACACACACACACACACACACACACACCTATACATTTACACATTTCTCAAATGCTCTTTGGACTGGATTTAATATCTCTATGAATGACCTGTGTTCATCTTATGATTGTACAAGAGGTATGAATTTGCCTCTCTAGGGATAAAAAAAAAGAACACGGAGAATTTGGAAAATTAAGTGAGATGATGAAGAGGGCACATTGCACACAGGGCTGTCACTGATGACATCATTGTCAATTATCGGTGTGTAGCATGGCAAGCTGCTAACTATAAGGTAAGTGGTTCAAATCCACCAGGTGCTAAGTCAGAGATTTACAGCTTTGGAAACCCAAATGATGTATTAAATAGTACACATACACACACACACACACACACACACACACACACACACACAGAAAGGTCACTATGATCTTGATTGAGTTGACAGCATTACTATGAGGGTTTTTTTCTAAATGTATTTAAAACCTTTGTATGAAGTTCTTGTTTCTATATAATTTTAATATTAATAGGAAACAGTTGTCCCGAACTCTGAGAATAGTTCCAAAATTGCCACACAGCTCTGACAGCTGAGGCCAATCTAGCCCTGCCCAGAATCAGAATCTTTAAGGAACCCACTTTCTATGCACAGAAGGTTGAGCATCAGCTGGGCTGCTGGGAGCCTAGCTGTCACCTCTGGTAAACAGGATTCATTAGAGTGATAATTGACAGTTGTTTCCCTTTCTAAGTGATTGCTCTGTAGTTCCATTATGTTCTGTCAGGGAAGTGCTAGCAATTAATTACCAATAAACTAAACACCAACTTTGTTTGAAGTAAAATGTTGGGAGCCATTTATCCAAGAGGCAGAGGTGGCGACAGGGAGGGGAAAAATCTACTTCTTCATCAGGACCACAAAGACAGGAAGGATGCCAACACTGTAAAGGCAGGCCATTACAGGTAGGGGACAGGTAAGGGTGTGGGCCACCCCTATTTAAGAAAAAGAGAGGCCACTCTTTCCAGGACCCTCTAGTGAATTTTTAGAGGCAGTAAACGGCACAGAAAAAGACTGTTGTCTTTCCCCTGTGGAGCAGCTGGTGGATTTGAACCAAGTGCCTTTGTGTTAGCAGCACAACTCCTTAGCACGAAGCCACCAGAGCTCTCTGGGTAAGATACAGATCTAGGCCTAAATATAGATATATGGGTGTTGTAACCAAGTCATGGCTGAGTCTCCTTCAGGGTTTTTTAATAGACTGGAAATCCCACAAGGGTGAGTGTATACCTCTCTCCTGCAGATGAACTAAGTCTTTAAAAGGCAGACAGTTCAAAATCAACAGTTGCTTTGAGGAAGAAAGATGAGTCATCATCTCCCATATGAATTACAGCCTCTGAAAATCTGCTTGAGAATCAGTTATGAGTTGGTTCCTAATGGAAAGCACATAAAACCAAGATATCTCTGTACAGAGGTAGGTACGGATGGAGAGAGAGAAAATGTGATAGTAATATAGATGAGATAGACAGAGAAAGAAAATACAAAGCCCGCAAAGCAGTGGTCTGAAAACTCTGGCCGATGTTAAAGGCTTATATTTAACAATTGACACTTCTTGCTAGGTGCCATCAGGCAAAACTCACAGTGACTCTATGAACAACAGACCTGAACACTGTCTTTTCTGTGCCACCGTGATCGTCTCTGACACACTTCAAACCACCATTGGCACTTAGAACACTAAAAACAACATACAGAGTTCTTAAGATAGCTATAAGCTAATAATAGAACTGAATTTTTCTTCGAAAATGCAGAGTACACAGCAAGTGAGAAGTCAAGTGATAGGACATTGGTGTTTGTTTTACATTCTTATATTTCTGTAACGCTTCCCTTCTGGGAAACATATTTGAAGTTTATATTGACATGCTTTGTGAAAACAAAATCACTTCCAGGGGTCAGATCCCTCTCTGCACTCAGACCCTGCAGGTGGGGTGTTTTCCAGCAAATCATCTGCTTCACTCACTCTATTGTTTCTTTTTGTGTCTTTTCTTTACTTTTCATTCTACCTTAAACTACGGTTATAATTGTCAAATGTCATCTAGGCTATAAACTGAACAATAGTAGATTGCAAACCTCCAACCTTGTGGTTATCAGTTATGTATCTATCCATTTTTGCCCTCGAGTCTTCTTATGGGGAGCTCCAGTGGCCTAGTGGTAAGAACTTGCACTGCCATCCTAAAGGCACGTGGTTCCAATTCACCTTAAGAAGATGTACAATGTCCTTCTGTGCAATTAGCTGCCTCTGAAAACCCACTGGAGGGTTATCTATGGGTCAGTTTTGATTTGATGTCAAACAACAACAAGAAGTCTCCTTACAGAATCATCACCAAAACTCAAATCTACTTCCATCAGTAGATTTTGACTTATGACAATTCTAATTCCTTCTATCAGCCTAAGTCATCTCCCAAAGTGACAATGATCCTCTGGTTCTCTAAACTCCTATTATAATGTTATACATTGAATTCTTTCCCTTATTTCCAGAGAAGTTATAAATTACAAATAATCACTCTTCTATGTGTGGTTGCAATTCCATTTGGAAGAGGGATTTGTTGTTATGTTTAGAGACCATACAAGGGTAGGGTAATTTTTAACCTAATCCCTTTCGGTCTTCCTCTCCTGTGCTGTCCCTCCACCCTTCCAATATGATGTCTTTCTCTTTCCTGGCCACATGCCCCAAGTGAGATAGAGCTTCAAAATCCCAGCCTCCAAGGAGAAATTTGGTTTCACCCTCTCCAAGACAGACTTATTTGTTTTCTTGGCAGTCTATGGTATGTTAAAGACTCTTCTCTAGCACCACAGTTGAAAGGCATCAGTTCTTCTGTCATCCTTAGTGATTGTCCAGCTTTCTGAAGCATAACAAGTAATTGCGACGCGGCCGCCCGCCAGACTGGGGGAACGCCGCCGCCAGACCGGGGAACGCCGCTAGAGGGACCTGGAAGAGAGCCGGGAAGAGCAGCCAGGGGAACGCACGCCGCC
>NW_006399863.1:54582-62884 GCF_000299155.1 Elephantulus edwardii | reverse complement strand
CAGGAGAGGAAGGCCCTCTATGAGGTGGATTGATTCAGTGACTGGGATAATTGGGATGGGAGTGTCAGAGACAGTGCAATTGGCACAGGACAGAGCGGAGTTTAGGGCTGTTGTACATAGGGCCGCTATGACTCGCAAGCGACTCGACGGCACATAACAACAACATGTTGCACAGGAGAGGGAGACCCCAGATGAGATGGATTGATAACAGTGACTGGGGCAATGGGTGTTGGTGTGTCAGAATAAATGAGACTAGCTCAGGACAGGACAGGCTTCAGAGCTGCTGTACATAGGGTTGCTACTGGTCACAGGCAACTCGATGGCATATAACAACAACAACAATCCCTTTCAGAGATAGAAAAAAACAGCTCAGGCACAGAATGGGGGAAGATAGGTTCATGTCACATGAAAATCAGTAAAAAACAAAGAATAAAAGTTAAAAAGAAAAAAAAACCCATCCCTCAGAGCAAACAGAGAGAGGAAGTCTACCTCTAGATGTTGTCATTGTTGGTATGTGCCGTCAAGTCAGAACCTCCATGGCTTTTCCAGGCATGAGAGGGGATGGTCCATCTTTCTCTTGTGGATAACCTGGTGCATTTGAACCATCATCTTTGGATTGACAGTGCAACTCCCCACCAACCAGGCCACCAGAGCTCACCCTTTACACAGATGCTGTTGTTGTCATATACCACTGAACAGAGCACAATTCATAGTGACCCTATGAACAAGAGATCTGAACCCAGTCTTACCTAGTGTCGTCTTCATCATCTCCAACATACTCAACGCCATTGCTGCTGTCACTGTATAAACCCATCTTGTTGGGGGCCTTTCTCGTTCTCACTGACCCTCCACCTATCTAAATATAATGCCACTTTTCAAGAATTGTTGTTATTATTGTTGTTGTTGATTGCCATCGAGTTGAGCATAACTTGTAGCCACCCTATGAAAAAAGAGCTACAGCCTTTCAATAACTATCGTTTCTCAAAGTTCATAGAGTTTCCAGAGGCATGCTGTTTAGGAAGTGGATGCCACTCCCACTTCCAATTATTTCCTCCTAACAACATGCCCAAGTGAGCTTTTGTAGCCTAGTGGTAAGAATCTGCACTGCAATCCCAAAGGCACATGATTCAAATCCACCAGGTGCTCTGTGGAAGAAGGATGGGCAATCTCCTCCCATGCAATAAACTGCCTCTAAAACCCACTGTAGAGTCAGCAGTGGGTTAGCTCTGAATCAATGGTATGCAACAAACAACAATCTCAAGTGATGTGGCACAAAGCTTCACCATCCTTGCTCCAAGCATAGTTGTTGCTGCTGTTTGGTGCTGTAGAGTCAAGTATGACTCATAGCAACCCTATGAACAACAGTCCTGAATCCTGTCCTATCTTATGCCATACTCAGCATTTCTTGACACATTTGAACTCGTTGCTACAGTCACTGTGCCTGTCCGTCTCAATGGGAGTCTTCCTGTATTCCACTAACCCTTCATTTTCCCAAGTATGATAACACTTTCCAAGGACTAACCTGTCCTAGCAACATGTACAAAGTATGAGAGACAAAGCTTCATCATCCTTGCTTCCAATGAGCATTCTGGTTACATCTTTTCCTAGACATACCTGTTCACTCTTTTGGCAGCCTGTGGGATACTCAGTACTCTTTTCTAGCACCACAACTCAAAGTCATCAATAATTCTTCTGTCATCCTTCTTCGTTATCCAGTTCTCACATGCATAGTCAGTGATTGAAAAGACCATGGCCTAAAACAGGCTCTCCTTAGTCTTGAGACTGACATCATTGCTTTTAAGTATTTGGCAAGATCCCTGACAGCAGCCTTGGCCAAAGCAGTATGTCTCCTGATCTGATGGCCGCTGATACCAAGGCTGCTGATTGTGGAGACAAATGAGATTAAATCATTGACAGTTGGCCCCGTGGAAAGAACCTTTATTTCTTGATGTTGAATGTTGAAGACTATAGTCTTTGATCTTCTGCAGCAAGTGTTTCAGGTCCTCCTCATTTTCAGCAAATAAAATTGTCTCATTTACACAATGCAGATTGTTGGTGAGAGTTTCCCCCAATCCTGATACCACAGTCTTCTTCATCGAGTTCGGCTTCATTAATTACTTGCTCAGCATACAGATTAAATGTTATTGTATGCACCGTCGAGTCGCCTTCGACTCATAGCGACCCTATGTACAACAGCCCTAAACTCTGCTCTGTCCTGTGCCAATCACACTGTCTCTCACACTCCGATCCCGATTATCCCAGTCACTGAATCAAGCCACCTCATAGAGGGCCTTCCCCTCCTGTGCTGTCCAAAGTATGTTAGACGGAGCCTCAGAATCCTTGCCTCCAAGGAGCCTCCCAGTTTAACCCTTTCCAGGATGAATCTGTTTGTTTTCCTCTCAGTCCATGGTACCCTCATACTCATCTCCAGCACCACAACTCAAAGGCATCAATTCTCCTTCTATACTCCTTAGTCATTATCCATCTCTCTGATGCATAACAAATGATAGCAAAGACCATGGCCTGTATCAGACGCACCTTAGTCTCCAGAGATTTGTGCCAAGAAATCTGGAGAACAACCACTTGGCCAACTGACTGGAAGAGATCTATATTTGTTCCCATCCCAAAGAAAGGTGACCCAACAGAGTGTGGAAACTATAGAACAATATCACTGATTTTACATGCAAGCAAGATTCTACTGAAGATTATCCAAAAACGACTGGAACATCACATCAGCAGAGAACTGCCAGAAGTTCAGGCTGGATTTAGAAGGGGTCGTGGTACTAGGGATATTGTAGCTAATGTTAGATGGATCTTAGCTGGAAGCAGGGAATACCAGAGCAATGTTTATCTGTGTTTCATTGACTATGCAAAGGCGTTTGACTGTGTGGATCATAACAAACTGTGACTGACTCTGAGAAGAATGGGAATCCTAGGACACTTGATCGTGCTAATGAGAAACCTATACTTGGACCAGAAGGCAGTCGTCAGAACAGATCAAAATGTATGGAAAATGATGCTACCCTGATGCACACCAGTCCTGACTTTAAACCATGCAGTGCTCCCTTGTTTTATACAGACAACAGATCTTGACCTTGGTATATAGATGTATTCTTTGCTTTCAGCCAGGATCCATGTGACATCAGCAATGATTTCCCTGGTGCCATAACCTCTTCTAAACCCAGCTTGAACTTCTGGCAGTTCCCAGTTAATGTATGGTTCCTCCATTTTGGGATGATCTTAAGTAATATTTTGTTTGCATGTGATATATTAATGAGTCTGTCTGATAATTTCCACATTCCATTGGATCATCTTTTTGGGAAATGGGAACAAATATGAATCTCTTCCAGTCAGCTAGGCAGCTGTCCTCCAAATTTCCTGGCATAGACTGGTGAGCACGAGCAGGGTTGTATGTGTTAACTGAAACATGTCCATCAGTATCTCACATATTCCTGGGGCCTTATTTTTAGGAAGTATCTTCAATACAGCTTGAATTTCTTCCTTTGCTATAATTTGCTCTTGTTCATACATCACATTCTGAAATTTTTCAGTGTTGACCAATTATTTTTGGCCCAGTGATTATGTTTATTCCTTCCATTGTCTTTTCAGGTTTCATGGATCATTGAAGATTTTGCCCGTGGAATTTCAAAGTAATGCAACTCGAGGCTTGAATTAGTTTTTATATTTTTTTTCAGCTTGAGAAATAGCCAGTGTTTTCTCCCCTTTTTATCTCTGACTCCAGATTTTTGCACATTTCATCATAATACTTTGCTTTGTCTTCCTGAGCTGCCCTTTGACATCTTCTGTTCCATTCTTTCACTTTGGTATTTCTGCCCATTGTTTTGGCTTCTTGATACTCTCTAATTAAATTTTCATATTGTTTTCTGATATCCATTCTGGTTTTTTTCTTCCTCCTTTATCTCTGTAATGACTTCTTGCTCTCTTCAGGAATGATATCCCTTATTTTACCACAGATCCTCTGGACGATCAAAGCCTCAAACCTGTTTTCAAGATAATTTTTTAATTCAGGTGGGATAGACTCAAGGTCTTGTGGATTTGTTTTTAATCTTTTTCTGTTTTAATTTGAATTTGCACATGAGTAATTGCACATGGGTAAACTGTTGGGCAGTCATCACCGGCCTGCTTCTGAAAGCTGATATTAAGCCTCCAGTGATTCTTTCCACAGAAGTAGTCAGTCTGATTTCTGTATAGTCTGTCAAGTAAGGTCCATGTGTAAAGTCACCTTTGTGTTTCTCAGAAATGGCATTTACTGTAAATAAATCATTGAATATATAAATTTTAATCATTCACCCTCCAGCCTCATTTCTGTCAGGTGCCCTGAAATTAGACTTCCAGCCACCTGAACCATGAGAAAATAAACTTCTGTTTTTTGAAACTCTTCTACTTGTAGTATTTCTGTTACAGCAACACTAAGAAACTAAGATGCATACATTATGCATTATCATTTTTAATGCACTTAAGTCACACTTGCTTGAATGTTAATTTCACGTTCAAGGTTCTCATCTCATCAGGAAGGCTGCAGCTTCTTGGAGAGAAGGATACATCTTCAGGGGATAACAAATAGTTACCGAGCAGCTACTGTTCTGGAGTCGAGTCATGTCGTTCCCTCACTCCACTCTAGAATTGCAGTGTTTCTGTTTCCCCAGCAAGACTTTTTACTATTCTGACTGTGTATCAGGCAGGAAGAGGATTTGGTTCATTATGCTTTAGCTACATACTAACAAAGTATGCACATTTAATAAAGCATACAGCAGCATTTTGTTTATTTTAAATAATGCCCCATGTTAGGACCAGCATATAATTGCTCACTTGTGTTGTAAACCACTCTGGTTATAAGCTTTTATTATGCAAAAGCTGTGGTTTGTGAGCCATTGTTTCTCTATGCTCCTTCAAGCTCTCTCAATAAAACAACACAGACAATAATGAATAAACATGGCCTTTCTTCAATGTAGTCCAAGGGTGAATATTCACATTTCATAAAGCATCTCAGGTTGTACAAGCTGAGAGACATCTGAAATCAATTGGACCCACCCATATGTCTTTATTATTGAGCAAATCAGGGCCTAGGGAGGGAAAATGGCATGGCCAAGGCCGTGTATTACAACAGTTCTTTTTGTACTGTGTTGTAAGTCATTTTAGGGGGTCATGACCACAGAATTTAAAATTGAGATATAATAATAAAACAGCGAAGTAGTTAACATATTGTCATTACTGCTTTGTGCTGTCAGAGCAGAACCAAATCAAAGTTGAATCTCTAAGCAGTGAGTTTTCAGAGGCTGTAAATCACACAGGAGGAGACGGTCCACCTTTCTCCCTCAATGTGAGTGGTGGATTCCGATCAGGTGCCCATATCACACAGCTCTCTATTAGGCCACCAAAGCAAAGGTGAGTATTTTCCATAAAACTTTTATGTTAGATAGATGTGGTTACAAGTTTGTGTGCTCTCTGGTATAGGAAGATAGCATAAAATACCTCTTTCATATTAGATGTCATGGTTAAGAAGCTAACACATTACATACTCTTAATTATATTTAGAACAGGATTATGCCGGGTTGGAACTGACTTATAGCAGACCCTTGGTGGGTTTTCAGAGGCAGTTAATTGCACAGGAGGAGATGGCCCATTCTCCTGCAGAGCAGCTGGTGGATTCAAACCATGTTACTTTGGGATCTGCAGTGTAGCTTCTTGCCACTAGACCACCAGAGCGCCCTTTAGAATCTGGGTCTCCCAGTTTAAAAAAAAAGGTCTTTACATTATAAAACTGTTTCTCAATTTTGAATGTGTATGCAAATCATGGGCGAATCTGTAGAAAAGCTATTTTGATTCAATAGATCTGCAATGGGGCCTACAAGTCTGTCTACATTGTGAACAAGGCTCTAAGTGATGTCTAAACTGTTAGTTCTGGTTTGTAGACAGATTTTAAAAATGCTACAATGGAATAAGAATCCAGTTTATTCTAAAAGACTCTCTGGGACATCTACACCTAATATATGGATAATATCTCTTTCTATATTTGAGATTTCTCATTATTTGAGATTCGTGTGTGTGTGTGTGTGTGTGTGTGTGTGTGTATGTGTGTGTGTGTGTCTATCTGTGTTTCATTGACTGGGCAAAGGCATTTGATGGTGTTGATCTCAACAAATTGTGGCTAACCTTGAGAAGAATAGGAATCCCAGAACACTTGATTGTATACTTATGTGAAACCTGTGCTTGAACCAGGAAGCAGTCCTCAGAACAGAATAACGAAATACGTCATGGATCAAATCTAGGAAAGGAGTGTGTCAGAGATGCATCCTGTCTCCATACATTTTCAATCTACATGCAGAACAGATCATCAGGAGGCTGGACTTTATGAGGAGGAATGTGGCATCAAGACTGGAGGGAGACTCATCAACAACTTGCATTATGCAAATGACACAACCCTGCTTGCTGAAACTGATGAAGGCCTGAAGCATTTGCTATGGAAAGCCAAGAACTATAGTCTTCAATACAGATTGAAGCTCAGCATCAAGAATACAATGACTCTCCCCACTGGGCCAATTGTCAGCACCATGATAGAGGGAGAAGTGATTCAGGTTGTTAACAATTTCAGCTTACTCAGATCCACAATCTATACTCCTGGCATCAACAGTCAAGAAATCAACACAATGAGGGTTGCAGAGTGCATTATATTTGGGGGTAGGAGGTGGGGTTTGGGGAGGTGTGGGGGGATTGTTTACCAATGAGGGAGTTTTTCTTTTGCTTTTCAAGGAGAGGAGCAAAGGGGGGGGGAAGGGTATGTGCGGGGAGAAGGGTGCAACCATGAATGAATGGAATTCCAAAATCTCTGTAGATGTTCATTGAAATGAAAAATAAACAAACTAAATTTTAAAAAAAAAAGAAAAGAAATCAAAAGACGAATTGCATTGGGGAAATTTGCTGTCAGGGACTTCTCCAAAGTGCTGAAGAGCAATGATGTCAGTTTAGAGATTAAAGTGTGCCTGATTCAGGATATAGTCTTCACAATTACTTGATATGCATCAGAGCAGAATTGATACCTTTGATTTGTAGTGCTGGAGAAGAGTATTGAACATGCTATGAACCGCCAAGAGAACAAACAGGTTTGTCCTGAAGTGAGTGAAACCAGGCTGCTCTTTGGAAGCAAGAATTTGGAAGCTCCATCTCATATTCTTTGGGCATGTTTCCAAGAAGGACTAGTCCTTAAAGAAGGATATAATGCTCAGGAGGTTGGAGGGACAGCATAGAATAGGAAGACATTGGGTGAGATGGACTGACACAGTAACTGGGGCAATTGAGATATGTCAGAGACAGTGAGACAGTTTGTTGGAGACAGTGAGACTGGCTCAGGACAGGCGATAGTTCAGAACTACCGTACATAAATTTGTGATAACTCACAGGCAAATCAATGGCAGATAACAACAACAACATATATATATATATATATATATAAGCTCTGGTGGCCCAGTGGTAAGAAACTGTGTTACAATCCCAAAGGCACATGGTTCAACTCTATCTGGCAGTCTGCTCCTGTGTGGTGAACTACCCCTAAAAACCTGCTGGAGGATCAGCTATGGTTTGTTTCTGACTCAATGGTGCACAATAACAACAACTACCAATCTATCTGAGATTATACAGATACACACACACATTACTGAAGAGCAATATTGTCAGTCTGAAGACTAAGGTGCACCTGATCCAGGTCATGCCCTTTGCAATTATTTGCTATGCATCAGAAAGCTGGACAATAACTAAGGATGATAGGAGGTTTGATTCCTTTGACCTGTGTTGCTGAAGAAGAGTATTGAATGTACCATGGATTGGTAGGAGAACAAACAGCAACAGTTTCAGCCTGGAGAGGGTGAAATCAGGCTGCTCCTTGGAGGCAAGGACTCTGAAGCTTCATCTGATATACTCTGGGTTATATTACAGGAGGAACTAGTCCTTGGAGAAGGGTATTATGTTTGAGAGGATAGAGGGACAGCATAAGATTAGAAGACCCTGCATGAGATGGATTGACTCAGTGACTGGGGTAATAGGGGTAATGAGATCCATACAGATATATTTGAAGGGAGCTCTGGTGCCTAGTGATAAAAAAAAACCAACAAAAAAACCTGTGCTGTAAATACAAAGGTTTGTGGTTTGAATCCTCCAGCCTCTAGCAAGACAAGGATGGGAAATCTCTTCTTGAGCAATTTACTGGCATTGAAAACCAGCTGGAGGGTCAGATACAGCTGATTTCCAACTTGACAGCACATAATAACATACATACTTGAGACTGATT
>NW_006399863.1:50463-54482 GCF_000299155.1 Elephantulus edwardii | reverse complement strand
ATCTATACTTCTCTCTCTCCTTTTCCCACTGAGTTGGAACTGATTCCCTATTATTTCCAAGGCTGTATATTACCCATGCTGTTGGATTTAAATAGCTGGGGTTAAATAGTTGGGGTTAGCAGTGTAACTCCCTGCTGATTATCTATCTATCTATCTATCTATCTATCTATCTATCTATCTATCATCTATCTATCATCTGTCATCTATCTATCTGGTGTGTGCATGTATGTGTGATTGCATGCTGCTGTGACATTGGAAGCTTTGTCATTTTTCAAGTACTAACAGGGTCTCCCACGGCAGAGAAGCTCCAGTGGAAGAAGATTCCATCAACTCTAGCATGGACTTCATGTGGCACGCTCAGTTCAGACTCTGGCACTTTACACAAGTAGGTTATCCTGTAAACTGCAAACAACTCTCTTTCTGACAAAGCGCTCCTGCTGTGGTGCTGGGTTAATGGCTTCATATGCTGCAAAGCTATTTAAGTAACAAATGAAAGCAGAGTCTTGAAATCATGGTGTTATAGAATTCCTGCATAAATCCTTTCTGCTTCTCGGGTTAGCCTTTTGCAATTAATTAAAAAGCAAATCTGAGAGGATGCTGTTAGATCATTCTAGTCTTGACTTTGTGAGATGGACTTTGACCTTGTTGGTACAAAATTGAGATATAGACTCACAAATGTCTTCAAATAAGAGAGACAATGGGGTTTCAAGTTCAGGCTCAAGTGGTGCTCGTGGCCTCAATAATGCTGGGCAAGTGTGTGGTAATTATTTCTGCTGGAGAAACCTTTTGATGCATTTGATAATTCAGCTGGTTTTTTGTGTACACACATTGCTTTCCCAAGCTGTCGACATCAGTGTCATGTCCAAATGAAGCAGAATAGTTTAAAAGGCTCTCCTTTCACGCCAGCTTTATTTAGACTGAATAAACATGCCCAGTCACTCTCCTCCAGTCTCGCCTACATAAACGCAGCTGCCCCTCTCTCATCTTTCTCAAAGAATCTTTACAAAGAGGCCTGTAGGGTGACATATTTTTGATAGATGATTAATAACAGATATAGGATTTCTGTTTTAAAAAATCATGCTTTGACTATAAGAGGGCAAATTCATTATCCATAAATCAAAAGGAGCAAAGGATTTCAGTAGTATCAGAAGCCTTATCTGACTTCAATCTGACAGTTAACTCTAGGCCTCCGATGATTAAATAAAGTCCAAGTTCATCCAAGCCTGGGGGCTCAAGCGGGGGAACAAAACTCAAAGCTTAGAAACTTCAAATGAAGTGGAAAAAAAAAAGCATAGAATTTTTAACTTCAAATGAAATGCAGGAAAAGGGAAGCACAATCTGATGGAAACCATGATTTCAAATGGAGAATATCTTTTGTTGTTTGTGTTTTTCAGAACTAGACTCAGATTTTACAACATATTCTGATATGGGTAATATGTTCAGAGTAATGAGACTGATATTAACATTTAAAATATTATAATTGACACATACTATCAATTATCAAGGTTATCCACAGTCTTTCTATTGGGGTGGAAGAGGGTCGTCCCTATGCACACTCTCACCGAACAAGGGTTCTATAATGTTGTACTAATAGGATGCAACAAAACTTCCAATACCAAGAGTTTAAGAAACTATTGTTGTTTTGTGTACCTTCTAGCTGTAACTGAGTCCCAGTTGAGCCTCCAGTGGATTTTCAGAGGCTTTAACTGCTTGGGAGGAGATTGCCCATCTTTTTACTGTGAAGCAACCGGTGGATTCGAACTACATCCCTTAGAGCTGGCAGCACAACTCCTTTCCGCTAAGGTATCAGAGTGCCCTTTGGAAAAAAAAAGTAGTGTTTCTAACTACTCTACCTTAAAAACACCTCCACCCTTAGAAACCTGAACTGCTGTAATCAGTGCAATGCTTGAAGTCCACCATGTTGTGAGGAAGCCCAGGATGGTCAAGCAGAGAGAGAGAGAGAGAGAGAAAAGAGATACAGAATGAGCTTCCAGCCACTTGAGTCATCTATGCAGACAGACCACATGTTCAACTGGGATAACTCCTGCTTTACTCTGTCTACGTCCTCAGAGTATAACAATGTGAGCTAGGAAAATAACAAACTTACGCATTAATTCCTTATACTTTGGAGTCATTTAGTGCATTGTTGTTGTTGTTATTGCCATCGAGTCGTTTGTGACTCATAGCAACCTTATGTACAAGAGCTCTAAACGCCGTTCTATCCTGTGCCAACCTTGCTGGCTCAAACACACTCATTCCCACCACTCCAGTCACAGAATCAATCCATCTCATCAAGGGTCTTCCTCTCCTGCGCTGTCCCTCCACTCTCCCAAACATGATGTCCCTCTCCAAGGACCAGTCCCTCCTTGCAACATGTCCAAAGTATATCAGACAAAGCTTCAGAATCCGTGCCTCCAAGGAGCATTCTGGCTTCGCCTTCTCCAGGACAAACCTGTTTGTTCTCCTAGCAGTCCATGGTATATTCAACACTCTTCTCCAGCACCACAGATCAAAGGCATCGATTCTCTTTCTATCATCACTGTCCAACTCTCTGATGCATAGTACGTAATTGCGAAGACTATAACCCAGATCAGGCACACCTCAGTCTCCAGCCTGATGTCGCTGCTGGTCAGTACTCTTGAGAGGTCCCTCACAGCTGACTTTTCCAACGCAATTCGTCTCTTGATTTTCTGGCTACCAAGAGAGTTGACTGTGGAGCCAAGTAAACAAAAACTGTTAACTATCTCAATTTCTTCACCAACCATACTGATGCTGCCAATTGGCCCAGTGGTGAGAATCTTTGTTTTCTTGATGTTGAGTTTCAATCCATATAGGAGGCTGCAGTCCTTGACCTTCTGCAGCAAGCACTTCAGGTCCTCCTCAGTTTCAGCAAGCAGGATTGTGTCATCTGCACAACAGAGGTTGTTGAGGACTCTTCCACCAATCTTGATGCCACATTCCTCCTCGTACAGCCCAGCGTCTCAGTTGATCTGTTCTGCACACAGATTGAAAAGGTATGGAGACAGAATACATCCCTGATGGACTCCCTTCTTGATTTTTAACCATGTAGAGTCCCCTTGCTCTGTCCTGACAACTGCCTCTTGGTCCAAGTATAGGTTTCACATTGTTGTTGTTGTTGTTATGTGCCATTGAGTCGCTTGCGACTCATTGACCCTATATACAACAGCCCTAAACTCTGCTCTGCCCTGTGCCAATCGCACTGTCTCCGACACTCCCATCTCGATTATCCCAGTCACTGAATCAATCCACCCCATAGAGGGCCTTCCCCTCCTGCGCAGTCCCTCCACCCTCCCAAGCATGATGTCCTTCTTCAAGGACCGGTCTCCCCTCACAACATGTCCAAAGTATGTTAGACAGAGCCTCAGAATCCTTGCCTCCAAGGAGCCACCCAGTTTAACCCTTTCCAGGATGAATATGTTTGTTTTCCGAGCAGTCCATGGTATACTCCAATACTCTTCTCCAGCACCACAGCTCAAAGGCATCAATTCACCTTCTATCCTCTTTGGTCATTGTCCAACTCTCTGATGCATAACAAGTGATTGCGAAGATCATGGCCTGTATCAAATGCACCTTAGTTTCCAGAAAGACACCATTGCTCTTCAGTACTTTGGAGAGGTCTCTGCCAGCAGACTTTCCCATGGCAATGCGCCTTTTAATTTCCTGGCTACTGGTGCCAAGAGTGTTGACTATGGAGCCAAGCAAACTAAAGCTGTGTACAACCTCAATCTCTTCACCATTCATCCGGATGTTGCCAATTGACCCAGTGGTGAGAATCTTTGTCTCCTTGACATTGAGCCTCAATCCATATTGTAGGCTGCAGTCCTTGACCCTCTGTAGCAGGTGCTTCAGGTCCTCTTCAGTGTCAGCAAGCAGGGTTGTATCATCTGCATAACGCAGACTGTTGATAAATCGTCCACCAATCTTGACCCCACATTTCTCCTCATAGAGCCCAGCCTCCCAGATAATCTGTTCTGCATATAGTTTGAAAAGGTATGGAG